>NC_056748.1:688900350-689007850 GCF_019279795.1 Protopterus annectens | reverse complement strand
GGGGGGAGCCACCACTGATCCTGAGAACTATCGCCCTATTAGCCTGATGAGCCTGGCCTTCAAGGCCATGGAATGTATCATCATGGAACTCATAAACAAAGACATTGGTAACCTCCAAATTCTGGACCCCACCCAGTTCAGGTTTGTGATAGGCAGATCATGCCTTCTGAACCTTATCGACGACTTTGAGGCAGTCACCAAAGCCGTAGATGAGGGTAAGGTGGTTCACACAGCCTATCTTGACCTCGCCAAGGCTTTCAACAAAACCCCCCCCATTCTGGAATTATAGCTAAACTCACTAAACTAGATATAAATCCGTACGTCAGAAGATGGGTTACCAACTGGCTCACTGACAGAACCTACACTGTAAAAGTTGCAAACTCCAAATCTGACTTCAAACCAGTGACAGGTGGAGTACCACAGGGTTCAGTCCTGGGACCTCTCCTGTTTGGTATCTACTTCTCTGAAGTACAGGCTAACACAGAAGGCCTCTGGCTAACGAAGTTCACAGATGACTGCAAACTAGGAGCCATAGTCTAGTCCCCAAATGATGTGGATATCCTGCAGAAGGGCCTCACTGAGACACATGCCTGGTGTCAGAGGCATGGCCTCAAGCTCAATGTCAAAAAGTGCATGATCATCCCTTTTGGTAAAAACTCTATACCCATGTACTACCACATAAACTGCAGTCTATTTAATGCTGAATGTGTGATAAGAGACCTTGGGACCCAGGTGGACAGTAGTCTCTCCTTGGATAATCACATCATCACAATAGTCAGGAAATCCTTCTATGTGGCACACCTCATCACAAAAGGGTTCTCATCCAGGAAAAAAGAGGTCATTGTTCCCCTCTTCTCGGCACACATTAGACCCATTATAGAGTACAATGCCCCTTTTGGAATTTGGCTCACAAGACATTTGCAGCAGCTGGAAAGGCCACAGAAGTACCTCAAAAAGAGGATTACTGGCCTCAAACAGATGCCCTACACTGACCGTCTCAAAAAACTCCAGCTTTACTTGGTAGCATATCGCCTACTCCAAGGAGATCTCTGCCTAACATATAAAGCTATGTCAAACCCAGAGCTGTTGGATATGCTACACCTAAAGAAATCCCAGTCCCTCTGAGCTGCATGCTCTAGGGACCTAAATCTTATCACCACAATAAACAGGACATGCTGGAGGGATAGATTTCTGTCCCAGAGACTTCCTATACTCTGGAACAACCTTACCCATCTATGTCAAGTAGAGTTCCTCATTAACAGTCTTCAAGAAAAATTTTGATGAGTGGATGGGAAATAGGAACCCCCCCCCCCCCCCAGGGATCACTTCTGTGGCTCTGTTCGACATGGGCATAGGAAATTAACTTTCTTGGGTGGCATATGTCAGGGAACCTTCTTGGCTAGGCTTACTTACGCCCTTGGGCCGATAGCCTAGTACCTACCTATGAACTTATATATCTATATATATATCTATATATATCTATATATATATATATATATATATATATATATATATATATATATATGTGTGTGTGTGTGTGTGTGTGTGTGTGTTTGTATGCGCATATGTGCATGTATATTGTTTATACTTTTTGTTTTCTCACAAGTATGCCCTTCATTTCCTCCCCTTTACTTACTAGTAGAAACTGAATTAAATACAAAGACAGTATTTACTATGACATTGTTAAGGGATAAGTAATTAATTTTGCTGTGAGACTGAGTTTTTATAGTCTTTGTGTTACTGTTCAATGTTCTGTCTCGTTTTTCTTTGTTCTTCTTTGTGTTATTCAAATAATTATTCTTGGGATATCTTTTTAAGGTGGGGGGGTGTCCATTCCATGTCTTCAGTAGTTAGCAAAAGGTTCTTGTTCTTTATGAAAGAAACAGTGTCTTTTAAGTTGTTGAAGATTCTGATACAGTTTGAAAGATACGTTTTATATATATATTTATTTTTGGGGAGGGAAGGGATTGTGAGATTAAATCCCATTTTGTTTGAGTTTTCATGAGAGGCCAGCACTTTTTTCTCATTACTCAAATTTTAACTGAATAATCATTGCCAAATCTTATGTTGTTTTGACCATTTTAAGAATAGAGCCTTTTATCAGTAAATGAAAAGAGTTTCATTACTATGGTACTTTTGATCTTGGAGGAGGAGATGTAGTAATAGGCATGGGTTTACATTCAATGCCATAGGAGAGTCCTTCCTGTAAGTTTGATATTTTTTTGAAATTCAATAAGACAAGAAAGTAAATAAAATCTCTCTCTCTATTTATCTGGTAAACCGAATGTTCTTAAGTTGCATCTCCTTTTTTGTTTTCAAGATTGTATATTTTGTTTAATAACCAGGACATTTGTTTTAAAATAATATTCTGTTTGAGAGTCTTCTTCCTTTAATCCACCCCCCCCCCCCCACACACACACACACACATGTCCTTTAGAACATTATCAATTTTCTGATATTTCAGATTGATGTTGCTGGAACATTTCTTTAAAAATGTCAATTTGTTTTAAACACTTTTGTCTCAAATTTTCTAAGTTCTTCTGAAAAACATCTATTTGCAGAGGTAACTCCTGAAGCATTGTTGTCACTAGCTGCATATCCTCCTTCAGGGAAGAGTCAAAGTTAGAATGCTTCGAGGTGTTCCTGTCTCATCTAGCAAGCTCCCAAAGGTTCTGACAGGGAAACTTGGTGAAACTTGGCAAAGTTCATTAGTGAGTAAACTTGCATTATTATAAAATAGTGAAGTAGTTTTCCATATAATTGTTTTCCTTTTTATTTTGAATATACTCCAGAGCTCTGTAAAGCTGTTGCTTTCACATCATCATTTGCTCCACTAATTAATTTGTAAAGTTCTAACAGCTATATTGACATCTATTTGACAGCGTTTTTAGAAGGTGGCATCTCTGTAAAGGTTCTTTGCTTTCAACGGTTTTAGGTATAGCATTTGACTAGTCAGATTACCATGCATTTTAATGTACATTGTGTTTCTTTCTGATAAGCCAAAAAGTGCACATACTGCTCATATTTCTGTTTAATATATTGCTGTTGATTTATCTGGATGTTTGCCTTACTAAGATCCTTGTTTATAATTATGCAGTGATGCATTATGTCTTATTCCCTTCTGTATGCATGTGTTGATTCAAGCAGATTTACTTTGGGTCACTTTATGCTGCTTTTGATTTTAGACATTGCAATTTCTGGTGTAAAATTAAAGCTTCTCGGTGCCTTTCTGGTACTGCCCAGGATGATACTAAAAGATTGCACTTACAAACACATTCTACCACTGTATTAATGGCAAATTTCAAAGAAAATGATTGTCTACATTTTATATCCGGGTTATATTTTTATGATTATGTATTGGCACAGTTCTGCAAACATACTATGTAAAGCTACAGCTTGACACTGACTTACCTTACTGTGTGTTCTGTATCTTTTCCCCTGTACCTGCCTGTTCACTCAATTTTGCTTCAGTTAATTTGAATTTCTGTTAGTATATTTTAATCTCAGTTCATTTCATTGCTCTGGATATTTTCTGTCTTGGTATAAAAATAAAGTGCTTCATTGATTTTTTTCTCATTATATAGGTGACTATACAAATATCTAAATTTAATAAACAAATTATGTTTTAAATTGTGAACGTTTTCCAAACTGAACTGTCAGTTCTTAATCATTCCCTCCAAACTGCCCCTGCTGGTTTGTTCAGCTTTGCTTTGAGTGCCTTGATTGAGGTTTATGCATTTCATTATCAACATATTTTATAGCCTTTGACTCCAGTTAGTGAAATAAGACTCCTTCCTTTGAATGTTTTTCCTCTCAATATGGAGAACCATGTTGAAAGTCTCTCTTTATAAACACATTCTACCTTGGGTATATTTAATTTTTTTAAACCATAAAAAGTCCTTGTTTGCTTTAGTTAAGCTTGTATCACCATAATGTTTTGGTGCTTAATTTTCAGGCATACTTTGGGTTAAAATTATAGCTATAGCTAGCTATCAGGCTAGCTTATTGTAACTGTTGCTGTAAATGTTAATACAGACTCATTCCTATTTTGCTGTATGTTAATACTTGTCTTTAGATGTTATATCTCATTCACTATATCCATTGTGCATTTATATTTCAGGTGTGTGTGTGTGTGTGTGTGTTTATATTTTTTCACACATTAAAATATACAATTTTTGAATTTTTTCACTTTATATGTAGGAATTCTGAAATGGACAAACTGTGCAGTGCCGTTTCATGTGGGGTTGTTCAGTGGGTTGTAAGGGATTGACTCCAGGACAGTACAGTATCTTGAATTGTCTGGCAACCTGCACTGTTTTTATCTTGCTGGATATGGCCGAATGCAAATGCAGCAGTCCAGGTCATTGTCCTGGAGATGTACACTTTTGTTTTTATAGTATGGTAGTACAATTACCAGACTAATTCAGGAAAGTTTTGATAAGAATGTCCATTTTTTCACAGTGTGCACCCACTTTTGACAATAATAGGAGTGCTGTTAACATTTAAACAAGAAAGTAGTGTGAGGCTGCAGTGTGTGTCTGCAGTGGCATGTCTGTGGCTGTCTCAATTTCAATGACAGAGTGACAGGCTTTCTGTGAGGCTATACATATATATATATGTGTGTGTGTGTGTATGTACGTGTGTGTAAGGGGACAGTACCTTTGCAAGAGTTGCATAGGTTGGTAGGGGAAGCAATTAAGAGTTTCAGCTCTTTAAGTGTTCGATTTAGAGATATGCAAATGGGTTGTTATTGAGCTTTTTCAGTCTACCACAATAGTTTATTTGAATACCGCCTTGTGATCTTAAATAATAGAGGCACAGTTTTCACCTCTATACCTAGGATGACTAATACTAATCCTACCTTACCTAGAGCTTTTCCCTTTAGGTCCCTTCCTCGTATCTTGGTGTAGTATCACTCTCTTCATACCATGCTTCATATTTCCATTGAAGTTCATATCCTAAACCAGAGCAAATGTTTTGATTCAAATGTAAGCCTTCTGAGAAGAGCCACTAGGAGCACAAGAATATAGGAACTGTAAGGCCAAGCGGTCACAACTGTAAGATACCGAGCCATATGCATGTTTAAGTAAGCACACTTAAATGTTATCGCCACCCTTTACAAGCACTTAACAGTGCTTACCTCCTAGTCAGGAAGGGCTGCACCTAATAATCCCTGGTAAAATTGCATCCACGAGATCAATATCAGGATTGGCTTTGCTTGAACTGTAGTGAAATCTTACACAGTATATTGAGAATACACTGAGTTAGAATCCCATCCTCCAAATTGCTTCTTGGTGAGAATATAGATACCTGGAATAGGTGTTTGTAGAAATAATAATTTTTGAATAAATAGGTCGTCAAACAGGATTTAGTCTTTCATGGCTTGAAAAAATCTGACCCAGCTCATCTTGTGACAGCTGGTAGGCTTCTGAACTAAAGGAAATGTGTGCTTATCTGATGGTAAAGTGAAAGGATTCAAGGCTTTTGTCTGTGTCAAATTTTGTTTGACCATTCCCATTTGAAAGATATGCTTAGATTTTTACATTACAAAGTGTGCATTGTATTCCTTGATGAGTCTCAAGGCAAATAATGTGCTACAAAGAGGACATCTTAGGATCCTTAAGATATTTCCTTAGAAATTAAATGGACCTCATAGAAGAATTTCTTGACTATGGGGTAGAATGATGATTAAATGAGAGAGAGTTGTCTAAATAAATTACAAGGTCTATTATATCCATATCTGCCCAGTGAGAAGTATCATTTATAACAATGATGTGGGAGTAGAGTTTTTCTTTTGCTAAATGCTACTAAGTTGTACTTTTTTAATTTATCTTGAGACCATTTTTCATTACACTAGGTATATGCATCTTTTAACCCTTGTTGGAGTAGTTTAGTATCAGTGGATAGCAATACCCAACTTGCAGCCATCATCAGATTGGGTGAACCATACTATTGACTTGATTGTCCTAAAAATGAATGCCTAACAGGAGTTCCAGCACTGATTACTATCATACCTCACTAGAAATAACTTTACATTTAGAGATGATACTTTCATGTTGGAAGTATTGCATAAATAATTTGCAATCCAGTAGATAATGTTAGGATTTTAACCACATTTATCTAATTATCTAATTGGTAATAATACAAGTAGAGTTGATCATTTCAGAAACATTGGCTAGGGCAAGATATGTCCAGAAAGTCCACAGCTTCTCAAACCTTTACAAAG
Organism: Protopterus annectens; assembly: GCF_019279795.1. Classification (NCBI taxonomy): domain Eukaryota; kingdom Metazoa; phylum Chordata; order Ceratodontiformes; family Protopteridae; genus Protopterus; species Protopterus annectens. Next base: position 689,001,624 of record NC_056748.1, on the reverse strand, counting down.
AAGTTTACTATGTCTCAAAAAAAAAGACCTGCCCTTCACAAAATTTAACTGAGTGACATATAGCCTTTGTCTATATTAATGGGTTCTTATATGTTTCATTCTGTCTATGCATATGTGGTTAGTGAGATGATGGGCCTATATTTACTTTATTCTGTAGAATAAAATTGAATTATACAGTGTACAAAGCAAAAGGGCCATGTGGCAATTTATGCCATGCCAGTTCCCACCCTTATACCGTACCTACTTTTTTAAGTAGCAGTAGATCAGTTATACCTGGGTGAATGTATTGGTACCCATCCAATCAATTTTAATGGAAGATAGTGTGTCACATTGCTTGATCTGGAGAAAAAGAAAGGAAGTTTTTTCATAGAGAACGGGCGGTACTTGTGTGACAAATTTGTCTGTCTCTACTGCAATATGTTTATTTTCTGAAGCAGGCTCATTTTTCAGGTTGTAGTGCTCACTAGATTGTTTGATTTATTGATAAATAAGATGTCTTTGACTGCTGGGTCACTAATTTCCCTAAATGAAAGGTAATGTTCACCACTAAGCATTCTAAGGGACACTGAATAGTGCAAAACAGTTACTGGACTTTATCAGACAAAAGTTCACAGAACCATCCTCTTACAAAATACCCTCCAATGATTCTAAGTTCTAGTAGCATCATCTTATATATATATAAAACATACATTATATGTAATTTTATAAATAAGCCTCATTTTTTAAAAAAAAAAACCTCACAAATGCCAACCATAAAAAAATTAATTTATATTGTGAATAACTACCTAGAAATAGGCACTAAAATGATATTGTTAGGGATATTATTTTAGTATAATTAAATATACACCACCACTATAAAAATACTAAGCAGTCAATAAATACATACTTAAAAGATAAGGAACATATACAACAAAGTGAAAAAGTACATATTTATCTTTTTAAAGCTTTAAGTTTTAACAGACATTGGATTGAACAATATTCATTCAAACCAGGGTAATTATACTCATCCAGTCCCAATTGCCAAAATAATTATTTCTCTTCTAACTTCAGTGTCCATGAGCCACCTCTTTTATCAGTAGCGACTTGGTCTATAACCATAAATTTAAGGGAGTGACTTAGATAAACAGAAATATCCTTAGCTAGAGCATTGTGTAAAATTCCCTTGTTGATACAATATATATGCTCATAGGTACGTTCCCTTAATTTTCATTCAGTTTTCCCAATATAAAAAACTGTTACACAACTGACAGGAAGCATATGATGTACCACATTATTGGAGTTGCACTTAAACCTCCCATGAATGTTATAACTGGTACTTCTCACATTAAAAGTACTGCCTGTATTCATGTATTTACAATATGAACAAGCTTTGCATTTAAAAGTGCCTGGTGTCTTAATCGTGGGGAGGTAAAATCTTACCAAAATCTGTTTAATGTTACTCCACCATCTATAAACACAAAACAAGCATTCGGGAATTTTGGTTCTGATAATCAAGTCATTCATTAATAAACTCCAGTTTTTGGCCAATATGTTTTTTATCATAAGTGAATCATCATTAGAAATAAAACTCAAACTGTATGTTGTCCTTATCTTATTGTCTTCTAGTAAATTATCAGGGCACATAACATTACTACAGTTGAGTATAGGACTAAAATGTCCACTAGTTCATTTGCCTAGGACTTCCTCAATCAAATTATTTAACATACTTTTAGGGTACCCTCTTTTAATAAACATATTTTCCAAATTTTTGCATTCTATTAAAAGGGTGAGCGCAAAAATGCAAGAAAGAATTAGAATACATTTCCTTTCTATACTTTTTTGCAACATATCTATTAAGTCTATCTTTGACAAATTCACATCTAAAAAATGTATATACTCTGTGTGGAAATGGTGTGTGAATCATAGGAAATGTGTAGTTTGATTGATATATTCAACAAATTCATTCACCTTTACAATGTCACCTGTAAAAATAATAAAAATGTCATCAAGGTAACGTGTATAAAAATACATTTGTTCCATCCAAACAGCATTTTTGAATAAATATTCATGATCCCAGAAAGCCATTACCATATTTGCAAGACTTGTACCACAGGGAGTACCCATAGCAATACTACTTGTTTGGAAAAAAATAGTGGTCTTCAAACATGATATAATTGTTACTTAATATCATGTCCAGCAAGTACTCCAGTACTGTGATCAGCTCATGATGTGCTCCCTTAAACGCTAAAAATAAATGAATATTGTTCAATCCAATGTCTTAGTGTATGTTAAAAATAAAGCTTTAAAATGATAAATATTTATTTTTTTCACTTTGTCATATATATTCCTTATCTTTTTAGTATATTTATTGACTGCTACGGTGGTGGTGCTGTGGTAGCATTGTCGCCTCACAGTAAGAAGTTGTCCTGTTTGATTCTCAGCTAGAGTGTCTTCTGTGTGGAGACATGCATGAATGGGCGTACCTTCGTTGAAGGTTGTGCATCAGATCTGGCAACTCGGCATGTAAAAATCTACTGCCAATCATTAGCGGACCGGAGTTCCACTGTGGCGACCCCTAACCGGGAAAAAGCCGAATGACACAACGATATTGACTACTGAGTATTTTTATTGTGGTGGTGTATAATTATATTTAAATATACTAAAAGAATATCCCTAATATCATTTTAGTGCTTATTTCTAGGTAGCTATTCACAACATAAATGAATTTTTGGGGGGTTGGCATTTGTGATGTTTTATTTAAAAAAAAAAAAAACTTGGGCTTATTTATAAAAATACATATAATATATGTTGTTTTATATATATATATATATATATATATATATATATATATATATATATGTTGTTGTTTGTCTTTCGGCTTTTCCCAGTTAGGGATTGCCACAGCGGAACTCTGGTTTGCTGATGATTGGCAGTAGATTTTCATGAACGCCGAGGTGCCAGCTTGACGTCCAACCTTCAATGAAGGCACGCCCATTTACACATGTCTTTCAAATGCCCACCCAACCGCAGGGAGGACATGCATATATATATATATATATATATATATATATATATATATATATATATATGTATATATATATATATATATATATATATATATATATATATATATATATATATATATATATATATATATATATATAAAGATGGTGCTACTAGAACTTGAACCAATCAGATATGGATTTTGATGTCATATGGCCATTGGGCGGTATTTTAAAAGAGCTTGGTTCTATGAACATTTATTGTCTGATGAAGTCTAGTAGCTGTTTTGGATGAAAGCGCTTATAATAAAGTTTGGGAGTGTTACGTCATTCCTCCCCTTCCCTTTTATTTATTTTTTTAATTTGTTGTGTTTGGTACTTTTCATGGTTTTGATTGGACATTGAGTAGTGTCAAAACCTTTTAGCCTCCCTTGGTAGCTCAAGTTCTTTAGGCCCATGATATTTTTTGTCTGGAACATTTGGGGTATCTCCAGCATCTTGATATTCTTAGTATGATGCATCCCAATGGGAATATTTAAACTATGACAGCTGTGTTTTGTGCAGAAAATAGAGGAGTAAGGACTTCTTTGGATCTAGGAGTAATACCCTTTGTGATCAGCTCTGCTAGAGAGAATGATTTCTTAGCCAATGTTGCAAAATTATAATCAAAGGAGAGGGAGTTTCAAGGTCACTTACAACAATTTCAATTTTGGAGTGGAGTATTTTTTATACTGTAAGGTGGGTGGAGGGTTTATTTATTAAAAGCAACAATATTGCATTTTTTTAACAATTAGTTTTAGCCTGTTGTCAGGGCACCAGTTCACTTTGTAATATCTGTATAATAGTTTACAATCACCTGTAGTCTTGGTTGAAAATAGTTCCCCATATTTGATTTAGAGATCAGAGAAGTATATTCTGTATAACGCAGGTTACATCACTGATCCCTGCATTACACCACTGTTTACTTTTTTGTTCACTGAAGATGCACCTGCTACCCTCACAGCATGGATTTTTTCCCTTGCAAAATTAGCATGCAGCAACACATGGGTACGTTTAAAGTACATTTAGCTTTTCAATAATGTTGGCATACAGTATGGTATCAAATGCCTTGGCAAGATCTAGGTATGCCAGATGAACAGCATGACTACTATTCATAGCTTGCTTAACCTGTTAAAAAATTCAACATATTCATTAGACAGGATCTGCCACTAACAAAGTCAAACAGTTGGGGGTCAAGTCATATAAGATTTTTATATCTTACTTCATCAAATCTGTTTTGACCCACACGATAGCTGTGTTGATGAGGATCATCAGACTAGTTGGTATGTAATTCCTGTGGTCAGTGGTGAGACCTCCCTTGTTGAGTGGCATTCCAACTCCTGAGAGTCAAATCTCTGGGACAAGGCTGGTGGATAAGCTCAGGTTGAACAGATGAAGGAACTAATCCACCAGTGCTTGTTTAGTGTTGTTCAGCAGGCAGCCTGGTATGTTATGTTTTTTCCCTTTATGAAATTACCATATAACTACACAAGAGATCTTTTAACAAATGCCCTTTTTGTTATGACAGGAGGGTTTATATTCATTTGTGTATGTGGGTTTTGGATTGACATCTCTGTGGTGAAATATGCACTGAATTTGTTTGCTAATCCATTTAAGATATCTATAGGCTCAGAGGAGGTAATGTCATTGTCAATACATTCAGAGTAATACTGGGCACTGCTTCATAACTTCCTGAAAGAAATAAAGAAGGAATTGTAATTATTAGCTTCCAGCACCAGCCTAAGTTCATGTGACTCCTTAGATTTCATGATGTTTTTTTTCCATTGCCTTGGATAAACTTTTGATGTTAACTTTGATTTTTGAATTTTTAGCTTTTATATATTTTAGTGATTTTTTTTTCCTTTTATTGTAAGGTTTCTGCATATGGATGATGAGGCTAATTTGTTCTTATCCTTCCTGTTTTGCTTGTTTGATAGGGGCTGGCAGATGTAGTGTCTTCTAGGTGAGCATATTTATTTTCATAACAGTTAGCTGAGCCCACATTTTGTGGGTAACAATTATACTTGAACCTTGAGACTTTGTCAAAAAACTAGAAAGTTTGCACCTTTAAAGTTTTTAAATTCTCTCACATGTTTGTCTGCTGAGAAGAGCCATTACAGTGGCTGTTAAGGCTCATACCCTAAGAATAGGTTGAGGATGAAAAGTTTAAGTATATGCTTGGATAATACATAAATGTTGCTAAGGAGAATGCATCCTGGCACATAATCAGGTTCCCTTAAGATAATTATTTTTAGCCTTTGAGAAGGATTCTAAGACTTGTTCTAAGGTTATTTCAGGTGAAACTAAATTTTCACGGTAATAATGTAGGTTGGTTTGGGTAAAGTTAAAACACTTTTTCCACTAATATATTGAATTTATCCTTGGAATCACAATGTGTGATGATATGGATAAGCTCCATATATTGTTGAACATTATTCCTTAAATTCCTGTCATAAAGAAAGATGTGGGGCAGGATTCACGAAGCCTCCGTGTAAGAGTTATAACTCATACACGGAGGCTGCAGTTAAACGGAGTGATGTCAGCATGCTTTGCTTATTTATGAGAGCATGCTGAATCACACCTAAGGCTAACACGGTCCGTGTAAGACAGTAGGGGGCTTGTCCGTAGGCCGAGCCCTGTAAGCAGACACGCCCCCAGAAGAGGAAAAGTGCCCAAAGTAAACACCCTCGACAGAGTCCACGGAAATGTGAATAAACAGAACACAACACATGCCCCCACAAACTATGAACAGAAAACATATAAATAAACATGTTATATATTTTTTTTAAATTGTAAAGAATGTTTAACCGTGAGTGCGCTCGTTTGCACAGGCGTGCCCGTAGCGCAGCTACAGTTAGCAGTCAGTGGGAAAGCATATAAGAACTAAATATGCAAAATAAGCCAGGAAGCAATAGCATAGCGGTAGAGATGTTGGCTGAAGAGCAGGCATTCATGGTTCACGCCCCCACAACACCAATTTTTATTTTTAGCTAAATAAGCACCAAACAAGTCCCTGACAAATATGTACACATAAAACCACATTTTATGTAAAATGTAATGAAATAGCCCATTTATATTGAAGAAATGTGAGGTAACAAAAGAATAAAAAATGCCAGATGTGCCCATAGCTGAGCTACAGTTTAACAGGGTGAGTGCATCTGCCCGTAGATGAGCAGTGGTTTAACTGGTGCAAAATGAGTGCCCGTAGCTGAGCAGTGGTTTAACACGCTAAATCTATGTGCCCCTAACTGAGCTGAGCGTAATATGCGTGCTGATAGCCAAATGAGGCTTAAACCAGCGTACCCCGTTTGCGCGGAGCTGCGCCGCGCAAACAAGGTAACCGACGGGCAACGTTGAGCAAGCTGTATCAAAACTGCCTTTACACAGACACACCCCTCAGCATGTCTAGACAGTCATGAAAAATAAAAAGCAGTGGCCAGGTTCGAACCCAGGATACTATACACCATAGTCAAGGTACCAAACCACTAAGCCATGACAGCAGTACCTAGAAATGCAATAATAGCTAATATATAGGAATGAATACAAACTGGAGCATGACAATGCAGGTTTACTGAAGTTGATACAATTCCAAAATGGCCAATCACAGATATGTGCGGGAAAAACGGACTATATAAGCCCCATAGGCGGGAATACACAGCATAAACGATTGTAGAACTGAACTGCAGGCAGAATGACAGGAGTAGGAGAGGGTAGTTGCTTTCGAGCACAGAGGTGGGGTGTTGAGGAGTCCAGGTACATGGTCTGGCTCCTAGTCCTCAATCATGAGGCCCAACTCATGCATGGCCAGGTCCTCTGGGGACCATACAGGGCTGAGGCGTGGGACCGGTTGGCTCATGATCTCACCAGTGCCACAGGGATTCCAAGGACTGGTGAGCAGGTCCGTCACCACCATGCGGACCTGAAGAGATGCAAGCAGGACCAAATGAACCTTTGGATCCAGGAGGCCCGGCAAACACCCAACGCCCCACTACTGAGGAAGTTACATTTAATTATATATATGTAAGAAATTAAGCTAACTGATATTATGGAGATGTGTATTCCAATATTACTTCATTTATATTACAGCTGCAGGTGTCCGTTCTGCGAACCACAGAGCCTATGGCGATAGGCTGGTGCGGTTGCGCCACCAGGCAGGTCAGTAATCCACTACCAGTAACTGTAAAGAAATATAAAAGTATGACAGTCAGCAAAAGAGTGCAGTGTAGTCACTAAGGAATAAAATGTGCAAGTAACAGTGTGAAAGTGTCTGCAAGTATTGCTTGATTACAAAAGTGTGTTTCAGCCTGTAAGTTAAACCAAAAAATGAAACTGTCTGACATAAATTCTGAAATAAAAATGCCCCACCTGTAAGAAAATAGTACACAACCTGCAGCAGGCTGAAAAGTATAGCTGCAGAAGATGATGAAATCACATGTGTGAAATATATCCCTGTTGAAATACTGAAACATGACAGAAGTGAGACTGCTGGAAAGGATTGTAATAACTACAGGTAAAACATGTCAATAAAGCCTAGAAGTAAGTACCATCCTGAATAGTAAAATGAAAGCAAGTGAGAGAGTGTGAGAAAGTGTCATGAATCCAGCAATACAGTAGTAATAACCCCTGAATAAAGTATACTGCAGTCAAGACAGAATGAAATGCATGTGAGAATCAAAACCAAACAGCAAAATCTGTTCAAGGTGTTGCTGCATCTGGAATGTGTATCCCAAAATCTGGATATGTTGCTCTCAGTCTGCAATATGCAGATAGGATGATTGTCTGATATACGAAACATCTACACTTGTCTACAGCTATATAAAGCAAATGTAGCAGGATGATGTAGCTGAACAAAGCTAGATATGAATGTGTATGAAGAACAATAAAATGTATATTGATGTTGCAGTAACAGTCCTATCACCAAGTTGAAAAAGTTATCATATAGGAAACTGTAGTTAGAACAGTAGTGTGTATATATATCTGTAGCAATTAGAAATGTACAGCATATGTATTGGTATTTGAAGGTGTTAATATTATTTTCTTCACCCCACCCTATAACCACATATAACCCATTCCACGTGAAAATGGTATGTGCAATCACAATTAACATCCCTGGACGTTTGTCCTGTTGGGTCATATATATTTTCATGTCCGTTGATGCATCTGCCCTGTTCATACATCCAAACCTGATGGCCTGTTGCCATCAAATAACCCTGCATGTTGTTGGACTGTGTATTGCTGTTCAAATTATGCATGTGTTATGCACGCTGTTCAATGGTGTGAATATCTGGGTGTTTGGTTAATGGGAATACTAATGCATGCTGTTACAACAAATTGTGAATGGTATTATATGTCACTAACCCAAACTGTCATGACATAATGCAAAACATAGGATGACAGGGAAAGCAGGTTCCAGTGGACCCACCTCTCCCACCTCAGCTGGCGAGTGCACCTGGCACTAGTGCCGAGTCCGGACCCTCCTCCGGTGGCCCTGTGCCACCTGTGGGTGGAAGCGCTGCAGGGGATGGGGCTCGCCCCCCCCTCTGGAAGTGTGGCTGGAGGAGAACCACCACTCACCCTCCGTAGCATCCAGACTGTGGTGCGTAGGGAGATTCGGGACTCTGTTCTCGAGCCCCTACACCAGCTTGAGGCACGGGTGGCACAACTAACAGACATGCCTGTTGCCCGGCCTACACAGCCCCCAGCACAGCCCCATCCTGGGCAGTGAAGGAACAGTGGCAACTGCCTATGGGTGGGGATATCAGTTCCACTGTTGCCATCTCTGGGCTCATGGGCTCTGGATATCCAAACCTCCTTCCCCATCAATTGTGTAACCCCCCCACACGTGTCATACACCGCCCCTGTATGCATCTTGTTTGTCTTGTCTGTTTACCTACCCAACCTACCTCCCCAGCTGTACCGACTTCCCTCTCCTGACATACCACTCTCACCTGAAAAAAAAAAAAAAAAAAAAAAAGGGCACTCTGTACCCACAAAAAAATTATGCCCCATACATAGCTGCCCATTCCGCACACATGTCTGCTGGACATGGAATATATCAATTACAATTGGCTGTACAACAAGTATTATTGTTGTCCTGACACCTCTCTCAGGGGTGGAAGGTTTCAAATGTCACACCAAATTACATACATATGCACAGCTGTTGCTGATGAAGAAATGGGCAGCTATGGGCCTTACCTACATCCCTCCTGCAAATCCCAAGCTTGTTTCCCTACTGTCTTACCCTCTTTGTGACCCCTTTTTCACCACTTTCCTGTCTCCCCATTTTCTTTTCTTTCAAAGAAAATAGCTGGTGTGCGCCAGAGTAAGCACTGTTAAGCGGTTGTAGCGGGTGCGTGTGCGCTGAGCTAACCGCCAGTGCGCATGCGTGAGCTCCGCAAACCAGCGCTAACCCGGTTACAACTGCTTAAAAGTGCCTTAGTCACTTTGATTGACAGGTCCTGTACTCAGTTCAAAAGCAAAATAAAATCCCACTGTCAGTCCCGAACCCAGGACCTTGAAAACACTAGTCGGTATGACCTACCACTAAGCCATGACTCTTATACAAGAACATTGTGCTAAAATAAATATAACATGTAATAGTAGGGATGAATGTAAAGAGAATATAGGATGTGTAGTACCCAAAGCATGTCATGTAGAATTACTGTCAAAACTACTGGATTCCCACAATAGCACTGTGTGAACACAAACAGCCATGCTAGTTGGTAGCTTGTAGATAATAATGTCAGTTAAAGTACATATATAAATGTATGTATATGTACATATATATATATATATATATATATATATATATATATAAATATATATCTATATATAGTTGTAGGAGTCATTGTGCATACACACTTACTACAGGGAACATGAGAGAGGAATGGAGAAATGTGAATCTACAACACAGCCTGAATCATGAGAGAGATACTAACCTTTACACTCACAGAACACTGTCCACAGCATACCAGCATGGTCCCCGCCCTTACAATCTGAAAGGGCAATGCCTATCCCACATACCCTTTTATAGCACTGACCTGAAATCACAATGAGAACTGCAATCAGTACACAACTGGCTGTATGCAATTAGCAAATGCTGGCTTACAATTGGTGCAGAGGCCATCACATGGACCTATGCAGATACCTACAAAAGCATCCAGTACTAACACTCCACACATGCAATACATTCATTGCACTGTCTGGAAGCAGACAGAGGGAGAGAGAAAAGTGAGAGAGAGAGAGAGAACAAAAAAAAAAAATTATACACTGTGACTCTGTCACCTGAAGCTGTCAGCAGTGACAGTAGCAGCAGCAAGCAGAAGCAGTGGTAACGCAACCAGCTGCGACAAACACAGGTAATGCAAAGTAGCAGGTTAATAGTGTGCATACTGTGAACCCTCCAAATGTGTCATAGGTCTGTATCTATAGGTATGTCCATGTGATATGTTGTGTGTACGTAGTTCCACCAAAAGGGGATGACCATACATTACATGTTAATCAGTCTTAGGCCATGATCCTGGCAGCAGTTGTCTGTGTGTTGCCCCCAGCAATGGCTGTAGTGACTGCTTTGAAAGGTCAGCCAGGTTCAAAAGGCAGGATCAGCCCATCACAAAGGCACACTGGCTGGGAACAAGTGTCTGCAGGTACCCAATATCACTGCATATGCATCCCATACTGCATAATTCCATAGCTTAGCAGACCAGGCCAGTTATGCATATGATGTGGTAGTTCCCAGGGTCAGTCAAGGTGCCTCCTTAGTGGTGTGGGACCACTGTCGCTGTATGCCACTGTCCAGGTACATATCCTGTAGTACGGCCAAGATAAATTATCGGTGTTATATGCGGTTGTATGTTCTCTCGGAGTGCAGGTAGCACACATCCAGGGATACCATGAGGTCACAGTGATGCTGTGTGTTCTGCTCTGCTGAGGGCGGCCCTCACCTGGACATGTGCGATGATAGGGAGGTTACATACAGCTGTGATAAATATTTCAACTGCTGGGGGAGAAGGAGGGGGGATACATGCACCGAACATGTCTGCAAGACTGTTGCCAATATCCATGTGTTTGGTGAATGTTAAGTAGGTGTGTATTAACACAGAGCATATCTGAGGCATGTGGTCCATATGTGTAACATAACTGAAGAAGGCCTTGTGGTCATCCATAGTGTTTGTGGCCATTTCCCTCCCAGAGTAGGCCGTGGCCGTTGTTATGACGGACCGTAGCGTAGTACCAGTGCTGACAACAGATGCCTTCTCTTAATGTGAATGTGCTCTGTCCTGCAGTAACCTCCTGCTATTGTTATACAATCTGCCTCTGTCTGGGGTCCAGCGGACAGGATGCTTAACCTTTGTGCATAGGGTCTGGGTTAGAAATGTGTGTGCAAGTTCCATGCAATCTGTGGCATGTCTGTGGTAAGCATTTGCAAAGGGGGTCAGCAGTGTGGCTTGTGGCTTCCACTGGCCCAGTGTGCTGCATGGATACCATCTCAGTCTCAGCAAGTGAATAACTGTCTAATCACATACATATCAAAGTAGTCTACTGTGCTGGTGGTGGTGGTGGGATATGTATATCCAGGCCGAGTAACTTCTGTCTACATCACAGTAGTGGACGGCGTCCCACATACAGTACCTTGGGATGAACCCCCCAGAGTGAGGTTGTGCATTGGACCTGTCAGTGTGTGCTGACCGATGGGGCATGCTACTATGTTGTGTGGAATGTGGCAGGTATTGTTGCACAGGTGTTGGCTGAGCACTGATATCTGGCCATGTCCCTGTGTATCCACCACGACACACACACATGCAACATATGGGAGTAGTAGTATATCACTACACATGAGTATCATGTATAGTATGTGTGCCATATATTGCTGACATAGTCTGCTGATATCCTGTTTGTGTTCTCTTCCAGGGAGATGGCGCGTCAGCCTAATCCCGCCTACTCTGTAGCGGAAGACGAGGAAATCCACCAGAGCCTGGTGCGGGAGTATGACATCCTGTTTTCCCGCACCAGTCAGAATCAGCAGGAGAGGGCTGCACTGTGGCAAGACCTTGTCCGTATGGTAAATGATATTGGCACGCATAACAGGACATATGAGCAGGTACGACATCACTGCAGTGATTTAATCCAAAATGTCCATCAGCGTGCATCAGATATCTACAGGCAACAGGTTGCCACAGGAGGTGGGGTGGCCACACATCCCCCCCTCACCAGACTGGAGGGGCTACTCCTAAGTGTTGTGGCTCCAGCCCCGGAACAGCAACAGCAGTACACCTGCATTATGATGGAGGCTGGTTCCACACAGCAGCACGACATGGAGCGTGCAGGTAATATGCCATATGTACACTTGACTGTTCTGTACACTGTATCATATGCAATATCAATGGCACAGTTGTGCCCACTGACATTAATCTCATAATTTCTGCATGTCCCTCTGGGGTTACAGCAAGGCAGGCCATCCATGCTGGTGAGTGTGTTTAACATAACCTATAATAGTCCTGATAATGCTAGTAACAGTAGTGTAACTCAGTAGTGCTCTGTGTGTATACTGTGGGGTGTGCATGTGTGCAGGTGTGCCTGTGCCCATGTGTGCATGTGTGCCTGTGTCCACGTGGGCATGTGTGCATGTGTGCCTGTGTCCACTTGTGCATGTGTGCCTGTGTCCACGTGTGCATGTGTATACATGACCATGTGTGCATGTGACCATGTGTGCATGTGTCCATGTGTGCATGTGTCCACGTGTGCATGTGTGCATGTTTGCATTTGTCCACGTGTGCATGTGTCCATGTGTCCACGTGTGCATGTCTGCATGTCTGCCTGTGTGCATATGTGTAGAAGCGCATCACTGGTAACAATGTCTGGAGACTGTAAACTGTGTTTCCTGTCTTCCTCCCACAGGTTCTAGTGCTGCTCTGGTGACCTGCAGCAGGGAACCTGAATCTTGTGCCACGGGTACTGGTAATGATGATATTTGTGTGATGGTACAGGAAGGTGTGTCAGGGTCCACCATTGGTCAGCCAATTGACAGTACACAGCTGTCAACCCCATCGTTGCACACAGTCATCCTGCCAGTACATCCTTTGTCACCATTGTCCCTAGGTGATGGACAGGATACAGTGGGCATAGACCAGGGTAATGTGGTACCTGTGGCACATGCATCCCCACACAGCAGCCATGGGCAGGGTCCTCCGATGGTACCACACAGACAGTTGCCCATGGGTTCTCGTGGGAGCATCCGTGGGCGTACTGCCTCTGGCCGACCTGCCCAAAGAGGTCTGTCAACCTCAGCTATGTTTCGGACTGTCATGCAGGCACAGTCGCTTATGGAAAGGTACACCAGACAGGGTCTGAGGGAGCTGAGAGCATTTTGCACAGCCATGACAGACAGTATGCGTGACATTGCGGATGCTATCCGTAATTTCACCGATGTCATAGACAGACGTTGTGTGGACATATTACAGCAGTTCCACAACCAGATGTCCATGAGCCAGGGCAATGATGGGTGTTTGCGGCGTCGATGTGGCCGTATGCCAGTAACAGCAGCAGCTGGCAGTCGGCATGGACAACAGGCTCACGCACGCCCCCATAGTGCCAGCAGCAGCCCCAGCAATGCTGGGTCTGTGCTGTCATCGGAACGCCCCAGGAGACCACGTGCACGTGGCTCTGGACAGTCCCGACAGGGACCTGTGTCCAGTCAACACACTCCCGCTTCTGATGACAGTACCCAGTCTGGCTTAGTACTGGATATGGTCCGTAGCACCCCTGCCAGGCACAGGTACTGTGTCCATGCCCACAGACACTGATCTGTATGACCTGCCAGGTGCAGTCTGTGGCTGTCCACAAACCCCTGTATATGGCAGCCATGAGGTGGAACTGTGTGCGTGCATACACACATGCGAAATGTTGACACCTAGGGCGACCACATACATGCACACACTGCACCAACACTGCCCCACCCTGTACTGCTGCTCCTCACCAACACACATACACACACATGTCAATTGGTGGTATCAGTGGCTGACTCAGGCATACCTAATCCCCACCCTGTGCATATGATGACACTGTGCCACCTCCTGCAATCTCCAACATCATTGCGGGAACAGGTAAACACGTTGCTGATGCACAGGGTCACTACATAGAAGTGTATTAGTAGTATCATGTTGGTAACAGTACAGTGTGCTGCTATGACTGTGTGTTTATCCCAGCATGCCTGTTGCAGTAACTGTATTAATGTCCTGAATTGTTATCTGCACCCATAGTACATACCAAAGTATAACAGCTGCACATAATTGCATGCCGGTGGTAAGGTTGTCAACAGATAGCCGCATACATGGGTAGCACAGGGGGAAAGCTAACGCAAGTAGTGATATGCAATGGTGGACATGTATAGTAATGGTGTCAAGTTGCCCACAATGACTATGCAATGTGGATGTTCGCGCATGTAGATATGTGTGCAGTACCAATGTAATCCAAATCACAAATAACTATGACATAATATCAGTTCTACCATGGGCATCTGCGCTGTGTATTCCTGGGTGCATGTTGATAGTGCCTACATATTTGCATTGTTACTTACTGTTATTGTTACCCCTTCTTTGTTGTACAATGCACTACTTCCAGCCCTGTTTACTGTAGCTTTGTTTGCATGCATGTTCGCTTGGGTTCCCTGGAACACTGCTTACACCTGCAATGCAGAGTTACAGTGCTTCTGTAGACTCCTAGTGACATCTGCATAGCGTACGATACGTATGTCAACTTTACACATGACAGATCGTCACTGCCTGTCCTGTACGCATGTACGTTGCCTGTGACACATTGCACATGTCTTACCTGGCATTTACCCACGTGTGCAGTCATATATGCCAGTGCTATGAAACAGTAGCGGTACACCCACACATACACACCTTCAGTATGTTGTTCCCCATTGGCCCTATGTGTTGGTACTCACCATGGCAATCACACTACTAGGGTAGCATGTGCAAAGGTAACCTGTGAATTGCCTCTATGGTCCAGTTGTGGTTTATGTGAGTCATGTGTCAATGTCACCGCTGCCACAAGTATGCAGTCAGCCATCACCCTTGGCCAGGAACGTACAACACATGTGTGGGATGCCACCACACAGCCAATCTGGGGACTGGGCTCTCTGAACCCAGTAATGCCATACCCTGTCATGTGGGATGTCATATATACTACATCCTGGACAAACTTCAACCCCAATCCCTGCTGCTACTATTGATAATACCCCTGGAGATGTTTCTGATAGTTTTGACCAATTCTTTACTGAGACATTTCAGGCCCTAGCTAGCCATCTACCTCCTAGCTCCCCTGGTGCTTAAAGTAGCACCCCTAGAAACCTACTTGCATTCAGCTGCCAACCAGTCGCGACTTCACTTATCCGCACCTTGATTGAAACAGCGAAACCCACTACATTTTCTGCTGATCAACTCCCTGCCGAGTACCTATCAAAATCAGATGATGCTATTGCTTACCCCGTCTCAAAGGTAATCAAACGAACCATGGTAGAATCTAAATTTCCCACCATCTGGAAAATATCATATGTAATCCCACTTCACAAAGGCGGCAGCTCTACTGAATTCTCCACTTATAGGCCAATAGCTATACTCTCTCCACTTGCAAAGATTATGGAAACTTTAGTCATAGACAATTCATGCACCACCTAATCCAAAATTGCCTTATGGCAGACACTCAGCATGGCTTCCATCCTCATCACAGCACTACTTCAGGCCTCCTAGCCTTTACTAACATCATAAACCATACTTGCAACACTAAGTATATATCATCAGCCCTCTTTTTGGATCTTTCCAATGCATACGATATGGTTGATCACCAACTTGTAATCCACACCCTGCAAACATTCTGTCTAGATACTAGAGCCTTCCAATGGTTTCAATCCTACCTGCATGGTTGACAGCAGGCTAGCCTCTGGCAGAACAAACTCTCTAACCTTCTACCTAACACCCTCAAAGTACCACAAGGCTCTATACTAGGGCCCTTGCTGTTCTCCATCTTCATTAACGACCTTTATACTGTCATCCAAAAAGTCAGCTGTATCCAATATGCTGAGGACTCTACTCTGATCTGCTCAGCCACATCTCCAGTAGAGTTATGGTCAGCTACCCAGACCACCTTTAATACAATAGAAAACTGGCTTTCTGAACATCGTCTGATCCTAAATCCCAAATAAACTAAACTGCTGTTATTTCACCAACACATAGGTCTACCGCTTTCACCTTTACCATAACATCAACTGATGGCACAATAATCTCCCCTGACCCATCTACTAAACTATTAGGTGTCATCATAGACAATAATCTCAAATGTGACCTACATGTTAACCAAATTATCAAAGCCATCAATAGAAAACTAGGGTCACTTTACAGAATAAAAGCCTTCCTAGACCCTCCAGCTAAAGGTGCCATAGCTCGCTCACACCTTGTTTCAACCCTTCTGTATGCATCCCCTCTACTCTCGAATATGAACAAGACTGTCCTTAACAAACACTCAATTTGCTACAGCCACATTGCCAGATTTGCCACTGGGCTGCGTTTTAGGACACATCATTGCATCAATCTAAATCAGCTTGGTTGGCTTGCAATACCCAGCCTAATACAGTATAACCAACTGATTATGGCCTATAAAATCCTCTATAATCTGGACAATACTCCTGCACTTCAAATATTATCACCCCCTATAACAATCCTAGACCGCTTCGATCCTCTAACAAACTACTAATTTAGACTAGCAAATTTAATAACACAGCCGGTGATTCACTCTTTGCAAACTCTGTAAGTAGATCCTGGAACTCACTTCCAGCTGATATTACCCTACTTTCCACCTTAGGTCAATTTAACACTAGACTCAAACAACATTTGTCACTTAACTGGCTATGTCAATGTATCAAGCCTGGCTAACTCGAATGTGTAAAATCTGTGAACCAGTTTACTGTGTAATTTAATTTAATCCTGACTTGTGCTCAGGACTAACATTAACCTGTGGAACATGTTTAACTTGCTTACTTATGTAATCTCTGTAAATAATCTGTTTGTAATATGTAATGTCGGTATTATGTAATGCTGTATCTGCTTACCCTTGTAGCTTTTCTCCCTGGGCCTCCCCTGGAAATGGACATGCATCCAGTCGGACTATCCCGGTCAACAAATGTATGATAAATAAATAAATAAATAAAATATATTACAGTGACTACAATACAAGTCAGACATTGACACGCACTGACAGCATGCTGAACACACTGGGGCATACGTGGGGACTCAGAATAGCATCCTGCCTGAGCATCACACACCTCCGCAGCTGGCACACAGGCATATGTTCCGTTGGAACAAAGCACATGCCACACATGGCACACACATCCCCTGTGCCACACACTCACAGCCTGTAGGGCTACATAACACACCTGCTACAGACGTGTCAGGTACCTGTCTTGGGTGCTGCACTGGGGTCCCGCTCAACAGGCTGTATCTGGTGAAGGTCACAGTGATATGCCTCAGGGGCACTATGGTCCACCACAGAACACATGCATACAGGTCATTCAGAGGCATGGACACATATGACTCACTCATTGACCATGCCAGTATGGCTGACCTGAGACATACCTCCCTGGACTACATGATAGGGAATATAGAATGGATCTCTCAGCATGTGGCACAGGCCAGTATGATCCTGAGCTTGGTTGCCAACATACCCTCACCAGTTATGCTACCACTATATGTGGGAAGGGTGTAGTATGTCTACATTATGCTCAGTCTCCACTGTCATTCATAGGGTATCCGCTGGCTGTCAACGTGTGCTTACATGCTAGGGAAGCCACAATGATGTGCAAGGGTCATCTTGCACGTGACACCCATGGCCCGATTTATAATGGCAAAGCTCCTTGGTACAGACATACTGTCTTATGCTGCAGGACATGGTTTACATAGCCACCTCCATGGGTATCACACAGGTTAGGACACTAACAGTGCTGCTACACAACAACAGCAGTGTACACCGGAAGATGCATGCACCAGACACTGTCCTCAGCATGGTGAACTGCAATGTCTGTGCAGTACCAGATTCCTGATTCATGGCTCACAGGTGTTACCCATCACTGACAGGTTATGCCCCATACCATGCCTGTCGTCCCCTACACATGTAACACACATGGACAGGGGGGTGGTATCCCAGGTACCACAGATACACAAACCTCCAGGTTGTTGGCACAGCACAAGGCATCAGGGCCTAATCATGTGCAGCTAACAGTGTGTCGGACTGCCATCTGGTTCATAGCCTGGCACATACAACCCTCCCATACACAGGAAGACAACCTATCCTCCATAACAACACTGGCAATATGACAGTCTCAAGAACTGTGTTTATATGGCTGGACTGCGTCCAGCCAAGCATTGTGCGTGAGCATTACTGTAGCTACAACACACTAGTTGAAGGGTTCACAGCATGTGGTCACTGAATTGCAGTGGAATGACATGTTACCACTACCACAACAGGTGGGAACATGCAGCACCTGTACATCAACTACATGTACACTGTATGGCCCAGACCAGATGTGTATGCCCTGCTGTAGGTATTTCACCATATAAACCCACACTGTATAGAGACATACCACGTGTGGACCCTGCACAGTAAGACACAGTTATATTGGTATACATTGCAAATACCATTTATCCACTTGAGGCATGTGTCAGACATGGTAACTACTGCAGGTCACAGGTATTTATGTGTGTGTCACACACATACAACATGTGTGCAATGCCATTGCTGGTTTAGGCAATGGCATGCATTGTTATGTACAAAGACCCACACAAGGTCATACTGTGTGACACAACCACACGTGACAGTTGTGGTTTACCAAAACATACCTATCTGTACTCTGACATTGGTAATAGACACAGTAGCAGAGCGCACTATTGACATTACTAGCCAACTAGCCCTGTTTGGCTGTGCTGATAGTGTGGTGACATTGCCTGTGTTTACTGGGGGAATATGCAGCATCTGGTGTATTGTAGTATTTGCTAAAAGGATCTGTTCTGTCACACTTGCATTTACACACACACGCACACTTGCCATTTGCAGGATTCATTCCCCTACCTAACTAAGTCATGACACGTGAGAGAGATGCATTAGCAAAGCACACTATTCGGATTACTAGATAGTTCCTCTTCTCTGGCTGTACTTACAGGGTGCTGACAACATCAGTATTTTGAAAGGGTAATGTGCATCAGGTAGTGTGATCTCCTGATTGCCAAAACTAACATGTTTTTCATACGGAAATGCACAGACACAAACTCCCCACATCCAAACACACACATATGCCATTTACAGGTTTCAAACTCCTACCTAATTACATTACGACACTCAGGAGAGACACATTAGCAGAGTGCGCTATTCGCATTACTGGGAGGCTTCCCTTCTCCTACTGTACTTATAGGGTGCTGACATCATCTGTGTTTAGAAAGGGGAGAGTGCATCCTGTAGTGTGTTCTCCCAGTTGCCAAAAGGGACATTTCCCTCACACAAAATTGCACACACACCAACCCCCCTCATCCAATCACACACACTTGCCATTTGCAGGACTCAAACCACTACCTAACTATGTTATGACACTTGAGATGGATGCATTAGCAGAGTGCGCTATTTGCATTACTGGGAGGCTTCTCTTCTCCTGCTTTACTTATAGGGTGCTGACATCATCTATGTTTAGAAAGGGGAGTGTGCATCCTGCAGTGTGTTCTCCCAGTTGCCAAAAGGGACATTTCCCTCACACAAAATTGCACACACACTAACCCCCCTCATCCAAACACACACACTTGCATGATTCAAACCACTACCTAACTATGTTATGACACTCGAGACGGACGCATTAGCAGAGCACGCTATTCGCATTACTGGGAGGCTTCCCTTCTCCTGCTGTACTTATAGGGTGCTGACATCATCTGTGTTTAGAAAGGGTAGTGTGCATCCTGTAGTGTGTTCTCCCAGTTGCCAAAAGGGAAATTTTCCTCACACAAAATTGCACACAAACTAACCCCCCTCATCCAAACACACACACTTGCCATTTGCAGGATTCAAACCACTACCTAACTATGTTATGACACTCAAGACGGACGCATTAGCAGAGTGCGCTATTCACATTACTGGGAGGCTTCCCTTCTCCTGCTGTACTTATAGGGTGCTGACATCATCTGTGTTTAGGAAGGGGAGTGTGCATCCTGTAGTGTGTTCTCCCAGTTGCCAAAAGGGACATTTCCCTCACACAAAATTGCACACACACTAACCCCCCTCATCCAAACACACACACTTCCAGGATTCAAACCACTACCTAACTATGTTATGACACTCGAGACGGACGCATTAGCAGAGTGCGCTATTCGCATTACTGGGAGGCTTCCCTTCTCCTGCTGTACTTATAGGGTGCTGACATCGTCTGTGTTTAGAAAGGGGAGTGTGCATCCTGTAGTGTGTTCTCCCAGTTGCCAAAAGGGACATTTCCCTCACACACACTAACCCCCCTCATCCAAACACACACACTTGCCATTTGCAGGATTCAAACCACTACCTAACTATGTTATGACACTTGAGACGGACGCATTAGCGGAGCGCGCTATTCACATTACTGGGAGGGTTCCCTTCTCCTACTGTACTTATAGGGTGCTGACATCATCTGTGTTTAGAAAGGGGAGTGTGCATCCTGTAGTGTGATCTCCCAGTTGCCAAAAGGGACATTTCCCTCACACAGAATTGCATACACACTAACCCCCCTCATCCAAACACACACACTTGCCATTTGCAGGATTCAAACCACTACCTAACTATGTTATGACACTCAAGATGGACGCATTAGCAGAGCGCGCTATTTGCATTACTGGATGGTTTTCTTTCTCCTGCTTTACTTATAGGGTGCTGACATCATCAGTGTTTAGAAAAGGGAATGTGCATCCTGTAGTGTGTTTTCCCAGTTGCCAAAAGGGACATTTCCCTCTCACAGCCTTTCACACACACAAACCCCACACACCCACACTCACACACACACACACACACACACACTGAGCATTTGCAGGATTCGAACCCCTGCCTAACTATATTATGACACTTGAGGGAGAAGCATTAGCAGAGCACACTATCCGAATTACTGGACATCTGTTCTGCACCTGTAGTATTTATAGGGTGCTGACATCTTTATTTCTACAGAGGTATGTAGATGTAGTACTACCTGTCAGGTGGGGGATAGCATATATATGCATTTGCAGCCACCTACGTCAGGGTCAGATATGCACATCGCGCTGGCAGGTTATGTTCTATACCATGCTTTGGGACCACAGGACCTGTAACACACAACACAGCCAGTCCAGAACACCACACCCAAATCCAGGACACACACTTAGCTTCCCTGGGAACAGTGCCAGGATATGCAGGTGTTCACATACACTATTCCAGTTGTTAACATCAGGTACAGGCATATTGTGTGTGAGAACTACTCAGGCCTCTACCACTTTACCCTACAGCCACTACAATTTGTGGGTCCATGTGCTATGGCAGAACCACACACCACAGCCACATGGGGGAATACATATTGCACCTGTCCATCTGCAACGTGGGTACTCACTGTTCCACACCAGAGGTAGACCATCATTGTTGATATCTAACCATACCCACCTTTCCCTGGACATCCATATCCCATCTCCGCCCCCAGGCAAGGTTGTCACTGCACACAAACTGTATTTAGCACAAGCAGATTCTACACTTGTGTAGACTGGGGTGGACGACTTCAGAGGACCCATGCTGGAGGACTATACTGGCCACTCAGCATAATCCTTGACAATTGCATTCTATGAGCATGTGTATGGTTTGCATTGGTCATGCTATCCCACATATACCCATGACTGCTCCACAACAAGACACCTGTCAGCTGTACACCAGCCATATATGCACCGTACAACGAACAGAGTTACCTAATACATTGCAGAGCTGTAGTCCACAGAGGGAGGACATCTGTGAACAGTTCCGGCACGGAACTTCATTCACACATACTCATTACAACACAGTGTTGACAGTGGAATCATCCAGAAAATGCAGATAGGGCTCCCCTCAGTCTGTTATTGATGGACACCTACTGTCAGAGATCCTCAGCAACCCTCTCACAGCACACACCAACAACATGGCTGTGGCTTAGCACATTCAATCCCATCTTCACTTTTAGTAGTATTGACCTTATTCAAATAGACCCTGGGGGGGGGGGGAGACTATAAGAGTTGGCTGTCTTATAGAGAAATGTGGTGGCAAATTTTTACTGATGCTGCCTCACCCCCAGGTTTGAATGAATCACTGTCTATTAAACCTCTGCTATACAAAATACGCTAGTGTCAAATTGTTTATAAATAAGTTGAGCCAGTGTTTTTATAGAAACACATGTTTTTAACAAATATGAATTTCAGAGGAATTTGTGTATTACATTTTATAGGATACATATGTATTTATAATATAATTGTTTATTTCTGTTACCTATTCATTTTGGAATGTTTTTGTTCATTGTTTATGTAGAAAGTTTTAGTGGAGTATGTTGCTTTAAAATTTTTGGAGCCAAAACATCTATTTAAGGGCTGTAATTCAGAATGTTTTTTTGTTCTGAGGAAGCCTGTATTGTAACAGGTGAAAGCGCTCAACTGTTATTAAAAGTGGTTTTATTTAGTCCTGCTGGTTTGCACAAGTTTGCTTCATTGTTTTCAGTTTCCCAAGCTACATAGTGTGGTGTCAGCGTTCGCCTTTTTGCTTGTTTTATGGTGTACTTATAACGCTTGGATTATCTTGTTGTGTCTTACTATGGAAGCTGATGGAGAAGCTGGATGTGCCACACCCAATAATACTGAGCTGACTTCTTTGCAGCAACTACAAACAGAAGTGTGGGACTTGAAGCAGAAGTGAGCAAGCTTACTGCTTTGCTTTTAAACTTCATTGGGCAGCAGCAGGAAGCCAAAGTAGTGTCTGCAGTTCCTGAGATTTCATCTTCAAACGCCCGAGCAGAGAAAACTAATGTTTCAGGTACTGTAGTTGGGAGAGAACCTTGTGTTTCCCCACCTTTATCATTTAACTTCACTTGCATTCCTAATGGACAGGGAGTGGGTCATACACTCTCTAACTGTATTTGCCTTTGGAGCAAGGACATAATGAACTTAAAAATAGTGTTGAATTAAACAACAGTAGTAGAATTGTTTTTTTTGACTACACATTTGACTTCTCTTTAGTGGATGTACAGGAAGATGGTAAACGGACAGGGGCCATCCCTAAGAGGAAGTTACCTAATAAAACTTATGCACAAGCAGGCAGAGAACCTGCAAGAAAAGGTACTGAGCTGTTTTCAAAAACTGACTCAACTTCTAACAAAATTGACAAATTTAAAATGTTTATGAATACTAATTGTTTTTTAGATAATGATGCTTTTAGTGGAAAAAGTAAAGATCCTGTTATTTCTAACTGTTCACTTAAAGACATGATTTATTTATTTGGTAAAAAACTGAATAATATTAATACATTGAAGTTAGAAAATGCTTATTTATCTAAGTGTTTGAACATCAATGTCATTCCTAAAGGCTTGAGATTTTTTAAATTTCCCATGGGCATAGATGTGAATGACAACACAAAAAAAATAATTTAACTTGTTTTTTGATAAATGTGGCATTGAGTTTATGAAGCTGTTAATTAAATGTAATGATGAGAAATTAGTTAGACTAATGGATGAAACAGAAAAACTGAATGAAAACATTTTAAGTGATTTATTATTTGAACAATGGGAAAGGTTATATAATAAACAATTTGTTACAGCTGATTTAAATATAAAAAAATCTCTAGAAAGGAAAAATTCTAAACTTACTAGGGATATTCAGCAGTATGAGAGAGGGGCTATATATGGGTGGAAAGAAGGACAGTTTAAAGCTGTCGATAATTTATACAATCGACAGCAGGTCCCCTCAGATTATGAATATAATTCTCAGGCTCAAAGTAATTCCCATTTTTTCAAGGACAGAGGTCAAGACAGAAGAAGGGATTGGAAATGGGGGGGGGGGGTTGGAAGAAACCCCATCATCAACAATAGCCAATATAAATAATATGAATCTAGAGTTAGTTACTAATGTAGATTTGCAGACTACACAGCAAACTGCTACTAAACATGACGTACATAACACCACAAAGTACTGTGAGATTTCTTCCACAGATGGTGTGACTTATAGATACAAGAGCTTTAACATTTTTAACTATACAGATGTTGAGCTCGATATGTCTTATTTTAATTTACTTTCTAAGGGCTTGAAATACATACCAACTACTAAATTTGATGTGGTTGATAATATTTGTCAAGTTAAATTGTATACTAGGAAATTAAACTTGGCAGTAATGTTTAATAATCCCATTAATAATGTTACTGGCTCTAATAATTACTGTAAAATCCTGAAAAAGAAAAGTACCTTTATACCCCCATGCCATCCAACGATTGGTTTATTTGAAAAATGTATTGTTAAGCAGATTTATGAGCTTAACAACAAAAATAAGTTTAGGAGAATGGAACATAATTTATCTAGAGAAGAACAGGACACCCTACAAATTCTGAGGGAAAATAGATCAATAAGGGTGATGAAACCTGACAAGGGTGGGGGTTTAGTTCTTTTTGATCAACTTACATATACCTCTAAACTTCATGACATTTTACATTCTACTGACAGTTATGAGATCATATCTGTTAATGAACTTAATATAGCCTATAGAAAAATTGATTGTCACCTCGAGGACTTTCTTATAGACAGGCAAATTAGTTTGGATACTTACAACTTTGTCAAAGTGGAATTTCCTGTGTTAGCCAAGTTAGTTGGCATCCCCAAAGTTCATAAGAATGTGTCTAAACCCGCCTTTTAGACCAATTGTGTCTGGCAGCAGAAATAAAACATTCCCTTTGGGTGTGGTCATCGACCATACTTTGAAACATGTGTACGAAAAGGTATTTCATCTTGCCAAGGATTCTTGGTATTTTTTAGCTTATTTTCCTACACATTTATATAAAAAAGATTTGTTATATGTAACTATTCATGTCGTAGACCTTTTCTCCTGCATCCCCAAAAGTGAGGGGTTAGAAGCATTTAATCGTAGTATTACTAAATATGCAGGGTTGGATTAGGATAAGATATGGTTGATTACAGATATGGTGAGTATGGTATTGGACAAAAATTTCATCTTTTTTGAAGGAGAGATTTTTAAACAAACTAAGGGTGTAGCTATGGGTGCTGCGTGTGCTCCCATTTTTGCTAATATGGTCATGCTCGACTGGGAGGAGTCTATAGTGTTCACCAGTGACTTCTATCTTCACATCAAATATTATACTCGCTACCTTGAAGATATATATATATTATGGGATGGTGACACTGAGACATTGACTGAATTTATAGAATTCATTAACACCAGTAGTTCTTATTTGAAATTTACACACGCATTCAGTCATGATGGTCTGGCATACCTTGACACCCTCGTCTCTCTGGCTAATTTTGTGTTTAAATCTAGAATATACAGGAAACCCACTTTTTCTAACCACAATCTTGAATATTCTAGTAATCATCCAAAAAGTCTTTTAAGGAACATCTATAAGGGACAGTTGATTAGAGCAGTTAGAATGACTTCAGACTACATAGATATGATAGCTGAAGTTGAGTATATTACGGCTATGTTCAGTGATAGAGGTTATGACCTTGGTATGATGCAAAATGTAAGTAAGCAGGTTATTCAAGGCTGGGGTTCTAGGTACACACCTTTGTTAGGAATGAATTCTCAAGGTAATAATGTTTTTTCCCTTGCTAGAGTTAGTCATAGTGATTTAAATAAAGCTTGTGTAATCGAATATGGTCCTTGTAGTTATAAGATGAGGCAATTGGTTAATAAAAGTTGGTTTATTATTATGGCGGATGCTTCTATATCCAACATTTTAGGGGATAAACCCCACTTTGTAAATAAAATGGGTATGAACTTGAAAAGGTTGTTAGAAAATACGATGTTTCTGACTTCTAACACTTCTAAATCTACACAGAAGTGTGGTAGATGCAACTGGTGCTTTGCTATTAACAACAGTCAAGGTACTAGGTTAAGTAACACTACCAACACTTTTATTAGATTCAAGGCAGGCTATTGTACTACTAAACTTGTCATATATATCGCATTATGTTCAGCTTGTCCCGCTTTCTACATTGGGAAGACCGAGAGACAGCTGAACAAAAGAATATGCGGTAATTTTTACTCTATTAGAAAGAGAGATGAGAAGAATGCCCTATATAAGCACATAAAACAAGAGGGTTCTGAACACACATTCACTTTTAGTATTATTGACCTTATTCAAATAGACCCTAATGGGGGAGACTATAAGAGCTGGCTGTCTTATAGAGAAATGTGGTGGCAAAATTTTTACTGATGCTGCCTCACCCCCAGGTTTGAATGAATCACTGTCTATTAAACCTCTGCTATACAAAATACGCTAGTGTCAAATTGTTTATAAATAAGTTGAGTCAGTGTTTTTATAGAAACACATGTTTTTAACAAATATGAATTTCAGAGGAATTTGTGTATTACATTTTATAGGATACATATGTATTTATAATATAATTGTTTATTTCTGTTACCTATTCATTTTGGAATGTTTTTGTTCATTGTTTATGCAGAAAGTTTTAGTGGAGTATGTTGCTTTAAAAT
Source organism: Protopterus annectens (assembly GCF_019279795.1). Classification (NCBI taxonomy): domain Eukaryota; kingdom Metazoa; phylum Chordata; order Ceratodontiformes; family Protopteridae; genus Protopterus; species Protopterus annectens. The sequence goes on along the minus strand of NC_056748.1, from coordinate 688,974,856 downwards.
TTTTGGAGCCAAAACATCTATTTAAGGGTTTTTTGTTCTGAGGAAGCCTGTATTATAACAGGTGAAAGCGCTCAATTGTTATTAAAAGTGGTTTTATTTAGTCCTGCTGGTTTGCACGAGTTTGCTTCATTGTTTTCAGTTTCCCAAGCTACATAGTGTGGTGCCAGTGTTCGCCTTTTTGCTTGTTTTATGTTATGACACTCGAGACGGACGCATTAGCAGAGCACGCTATTCGCATTACTGGGAGGCTTCCCTTCTCCTGCTGTACTTATAGGGTGCTGACATCATCTGTGTTTAGAAAGGGGAGTGTGCATCCTGTAGTGTGTTCTCCCAGTTGTCAAAAGGGACATTTTCCTCACACAAAATTGCACACACACTAACCCCCCTCATCCAAACACACACACTTGCCATTTGCAGGATTCAGACCACTACCTAACTATGTTATGACACTCGAGATGGACGCATTAGCAGAGTGCGCTATTTGCATTACTGGGAGGCTTCCCTTTTCCTGCTGTACTTATAGGGTGCTGACATCATCTGTGTTTAGAAAGGGGAGTGTGCATCCTGTAGTGTGTTCTCCCAGTTGCCAAAAGGGACATTTCCCTCACACAAAATTGCACACACACTAACCCCCCTCATCCAAACACAAACACTTGGCATTTGCAGGATTCAAACCACTACCTAACTATGTTATGACACTTGAGACGGACGCATTAGCAGAGTGTGCTATTCGCATTACTGGGAGGCTTCCCTTCTCCTACTGTACTTATAGGGTGCTGACATCATCTGTGTTTAGAAAGGGGAATGTGCATCCTGTAGTGTGTTCACCCAGTTGCCAAAAGGGACATTTCCCTCACACAAAATTGCACACACACTAACCCCCCTCATCCAAACACACACACTTGTCATTTGCAGGATTCAAACCACTACCTAACTATGTTATGATACTCAAGAGGGATGCATTAGCAGAGCGTGCTATTCGCATTACTGGGAGGCTTCCCTTCTCCTGCTGTACTTATAGGGTGCTGACATCATCAGTGTTTAGAAAGGGGAATGTGCATCCTGTAGTGTATTCTCCTAGTTGGCAAAAGGGATACTTCTTTCAAACAGTCTTGAACACACACTAACCCCCTCCACACACTCTGAGCATGTACAGGATTCAAACCCCTACCTAACTATGTTATGACACTCGAGTCGGACGCATTAGCGGAGCGTGCTATTTGCATTACTGGGTGGTTTCCCTTCTCCTGCTTTACTTATAGGGTGCTGACATCATCAGTGTTTAGAAAAGGGAATGTGCATCCTGTAGTGTGTTTTCCCAGTTGCCAAAAGGGACATTTCCCTCTCTCAGCCTTTCACACACAAACCCCACTCACCCCCCCCCCACACACACACACACACTGAGCATTTGCAGGATTCGAACCCCTACCTAACTATATTATGACACTTGAGGGAGACGTATTAGCAGAGCACACTATCCGAATTACTGGGCATCTGTTCTGCACCTGTATTATTTATAGGGTGCTGACATCTTTATTTCTACAGAGGAATGTAGATGTAGTACTACCTGTCAGGTGGGGGATAGCATATATATGCATTTGCAGCCACCTACGTCAGGGTCAGATATGCACATCGCACTGGCAGGTTATGTTCTATACCATGCTTTGGGACCACAGGACCTGTAACACACAACACAACCAGTCCAGAACACCACACCCACATCCAGGACACACACTTAGCTTCCCTGGGAACAGTGCCAGGATATGCAGGTGTTCACATACACCATTCCAGTTGTTAACATCAGGTACAGGCATATTGTGTGTGAGAACTACTCAGGCCTCTACCACTTTACCATACAGCCACTACAATTTGTGGGTCCTTGAGCTATGGCAGAGCCACACACCACAGCCACATGGGGGAATACATATTGCACCTGTCCATCTGCAACGTGGGTACTCACTGTTCCACACCAGAGGTAGACCACCATTGTTGATATCTGACCATACCCACCTTTCCCTGGACATCCATATCCCATCTCCACCCCCAGGCAAGGTTGTCACTGCACACAATCTGTATTTAGCACAAGAAGACTCTACACTTGTGTAGACTGGGGTGGACGACTTCAGAGGACCCATGCTGGAGGACTATACTGGTCACTCAGCATAATCCTTGACAATTGCATTCTATGAGCATGTGTACGGTTTGCATTGATCATGCTATCCCACATATACCCATGACTGCTCCACAACAAGACACCTGTCAGCTGTACACCAGCCATATATGCCTGCAACAGACAGAGTGACCTAATACATTGCAGAGCTGTAGCCCACAGAGGGAGGACATCTGTGAACAGTTCCGGCACGGCACTTCATTCACACATACTCATTACAACACAGTGTTGACAGTGGAATCATCCAGAGAATGCAGATAGGGCTCCCCTCAGTCTGTTATTGACGGACACCTACTGTCAGAGATCCTCAGCAACCCTCTCACAGCACACACCAACAACATGGCTGTGGCTTAGCACATTCAATCCCTGGGACCTCCACGGTGCCTCTGCTTGACAGAGGCACAGCTCACTAGCCTCACATGTTGCCTTCTGTGACCTACTTTACAGTGGCACTATCCTGGGGATGCAGATGACAAGCACACTCTGGCTGAGCTGTCATTCCCTAGTGCAACAAGCCTAGTATTGACCTCTACACCCATATGTTCAATTGTTGGATGCACAATATTTGTTGTGCTGTTCTACTGTTTGCAGGTCTTTATTGCCATAGCATTCCTTGTTCCTATGACCAACTTGTGTATCTGTGGAAGATGTTTGCATATGACGGCGATCCACTATATCACTTATGTCTCTGTGGTCATTTACTGTGTGCACTGGGCTGATTGCTGTGTTGTGGTTGGTTCCTGGACTGACACGTACAAATACCAGATATGTGTGGCCAACTGCTAAACGGAGATATGGCATAAGTGTGTGAGCATGCCCAGTTCAGCCTTTCCATGGCATGTTGTCTGACATATGCCTCATTTATCAAAGTGTGTGAGCATGCCCAGTGTGAGCTTTCCATATGTTGCACTCTGAAGTCCACCACATATTTGGTGTGTGTGAACTTCAACAATATCTCACATTTATGGTTGTGTGTTGGGTGTCATGTTGTGTACTAACTGGCCAACTGCTTCGTGTCTGCCACAACAGGGATTATACTGTGCCTGCAGGGATTGCATGGGATACTTTGCAGACAGTTCTCAACATACTTTCATAATGACCTAACACTGTAGTACCGTATAGTGTACTGGTTCAGTACTTTCACTGTGGTGGACAGTATCCTGGGTTTTAGTCCTATGACTGCTTGACATCTTCATAGTGAGCACAACAGACTGTGTAGGGGCCAGTTGTGCACATATGACCATGTTGCATTATGTTCAGATATGGACTACCTACACCAGGCTCGTCCAACATTGCTAGTGTATTCCACAACATGGGTGGACATTGGCAAACACTAGCGATGTTCCCTAGGCCTTTCTGATGCTAGTCACAGGGTGTGTTTGTCCTTTGATACACATTGTAACTGGAGTTTGCCATGACATATGTCATGGTTAGTATACTGTGCCTCCATCTACCTCTGACATACGTGATACCCAGGGTTAGCCTACCATCTCCCATACACTCATCAGGATTCCTCTTGAGGGGTGTCGATATGTGGCTCTCTGGCTGACCTGTACCAGGAGTTTACTGAAGAGTGGGGGTGCCTTCTGTGTTATGGATCATTCTGTACAGCTTGTCCTATGTATGTCAGTGCTGGGGTTCAGGTCTCTCATGTGCATAGCTCACTGCCATTCAGATTGTACAAGGTGCAACATGTTCATTCATTCCAGGTTGGACATGGCTTCATACATCAGGCACAGCTTTCCTGTAGCTGGGAAAGATGGCGGTGTGTGGGGCTGCAGTTTGTTTACTCAGGCAACACATGGCATCTGTTCATGCTCTTTGCTACCCCTGCTGGGGTACTGTTGTGGACTTTACAGTTGATGGAGGTGTCTGCTGCGGTATATCCCACAGGGGCTATTGTAGTCAGTTGTGACGCTGATGGAGGATGGCTGCAGAGCCACAGTGAGTTCCCCTTATCTACATCTGCCAACCTTCATGTTTGGGTGGGTATATGGTACATGTTTCTGCAAACACTACAGCCACATGTTTGTCCAGTGCAGGATATTTATCACCTTTTGTACCCAGGCCTCACATTACATGTTGGGTACCTCATGGGTTAACACCTGTGTGGTAATTTGTGGGCACTTACTGTATATCCACGGTGGTTGTCTATACACAGTTCTGCAATTAGCTTGCTGACATGGCCATGGCTACAGTTGTCTGTTTGTAGGTGGCCCTTTTGTGGGTTGCTTGTGTCAGCTGGGGGTCGGATATGGTGGGCTGTTTGTACTCCTCTGCATACATGTTCAGTCACAGTCCTTCCATGTTGGCCTATACCTATGGGACATATATACAGAACTGGGGTGGGGGGGCCAAGACCAGGCCTTATGGGATGCCACTCATATCCGCTTTGTAGTCTGACATGGATGCGGCATGGGTGACCATGTCAGTTCTGTCCTTGGTATGGTTTGCAACCCCTCTACTGACATAGGGGTATATATTTAAGCTGCTGAACATATCCATACTGAACTCGTACGGCATTGTCTAGAAGCATGTGCACGGTCCAGCTATGCTGTGTGGACCACATTGCCCTCATCAATGACCTTAATGACTGCTTCAAATGGGTCAGACATGTTTAGGGGCAGGTTCTGCAGTTACAACAGCCACACTGTGTAGGGTCCAGTATCAGTAGGTCCACAATAGCCTTCTGTCTGCGGTACATACTGATCCTTTCCATAGCTGTGCAGAACAAGCTTGTCAGGATCCTGGGGTGGTAGTTTGGAGTATCCATTCAGGCAACACCTTTGTTGTGATGGGCCACTGTTGTTGTACACTGCTCTTTGGGTACATATCCTGTGGTAAGGCTGACATTGGGCAGTAGTGTGATTTGGCATTCCATTATTCTTGGAGTCCATGTTGGCCTCAGCACAGGACACCATCACATACCTTTGCTGCTGTGTGTTCTGCTTTGCAGATGATGGCTGTTACCTCAGCATCTGCAATGTCAGGGGACCATCAGTCTGCTGGGATAGGTATTTTGCACTCGGGGGGGGGGGGTGTTTGCACTACACCTGACAGGTTGTATGTTAGCAATATGTGTGTGTGTTTGGTATGTTGTTTGTAATATATGTGTGATTTGTAGCATATCTGTGGATGCCCATCATGGTTCCTACCATCAGTTGGGTAAGCCTTGTGATTATCCTTAGTGTCCTGTACGTTTTGTATCTTCATAGGTTCATGGGTTCATACTAGGCTATACACCCTAGGCCATTAGTAAGCCTAGCCAGAGTGTGTGTGTCTTTCGCCACCCCTTGCTATGTTCAATTATGGCCATTTATGACGTTCTTCACTGTGCCTCTGTCTGGTCATGACACATTGAGGACCCCCAGTATACATGTACGGTCATCCATCCACTTGGCAATATACCTGTTGAGGGGTGTCAGTGAGGGGCTCTGCCTACCATGGATTGGGATCCTGTTTCTGGGTGTGGGGAGCCCTCTGGGTTATGTATCTGTCCCTCCAGCACATCTCATTTCATTATGTGTTGAGGCTGACATCTGTGACTCTCACAGCTCCAATGGCTTTGATTTCCTGTGGTGTAGCATGTCCATTACTCCTGTGTTGGACATGGCCTTGTACAACAGACATACAATGGCTCTGTGTAGGCAGTGTGTGACTGCAGTCAGCTGAGGTGTCTACAGCCAGGCAGCATATGACATATATTTCACACCCTTTATCCTGTTGGGCTGCAGGTGTCACATACGGTACATCCCATATGAGTCATTGTACTAGATTATGGGTCTGATAAGGGAACAGTACAGCGGCACAGTGACCTCTGTTGATGTTGATGTGAATCCTTTCATGATACGGTGTCCAGTATCGACAATCTTCATAGCCACATTGGCATTGTGGGTGTCACATGACAGATTAATGTCGACCTGTGTCCCTAGATCCCTGATTACTCCTTGCATACATAATGGTTTGACACCTATGTGGTAATTTGTGTGTACCTTGTCTGGTATTTGGTGGGACATTCATACTGTCCAGTGTCTTTGGATGTCTGGGTGGAGTTCTTGTGTGTGAGAGTGTGGTCTGTCGCATGCTACAGACTGTACAGCAGTTTTGACTACAGTTATGTGCACATGGGTGGTCTCCGCTGCTTTGTGCATTGTCAGTTACCTGGCAATATGGGTGTCTGTGCTGCATATGGATACTCCCCCTTCTTTGATGTTTTGGTGCAGGTGTTGGGGCCATAACACATATGTGGTATAACCTAGTAATGCTGGTGTGCTATCACTAGGCTTGCAGCAGGCTTCTGTCACTGCATAGACATCAATGTTCTCCATAATGGGAAGTGCCTCAGGGGCATGCATATTGCAGTTTACACATCTGGCATTGGTCAGCATTACCCTTATGTTTCCTACCACTTATGTTTTCTAGGGTGGTGGGTAGTCTTTTTGGCCTTGCCTACATATGGCTCTATGGAGGCGGCAAAGGCCTTATCCAGTATCCAGACAAACACTGGTAACAGCTGCAAGCCATCCCTGGAACAGCAGCATGGCTTGTCATGCTTGACATCTCAAGCAGACAGACATTAGACCCTCTTGGACTGACAGCTGTAACTGTGCCAGCTGTTAAACATGAGCATTCTGTGTTTGTACTGTGGCATCATTCTTGGTGAAGGTTGGATGCTGCACATAGCCAGTATCATACTGCCCTGGGGTACATACTCAGAGGGACCATCCATGTCTCTCTTGATGTTGACCATGGAGGTACTTCTCAGGTAATTCACACCAGCATGGACATTGAGTGCATCATATTTCTGCTTGCTTTGGGGTGACCTGCGTACTTGTGTTATGTGGCATTTTGTGGCAGTCTACAGGCAGCTTACTCTACCCTTTCCCTTGTTCAGTCTGGTGAGTGGGACAGCAGTGTGTCTGCCTATACAGACACCTATTACGACTGTATCAGGCATGTTGTTTCTCCTTCTGGCTTGTGACTGTTTGGCACACCAGCTTTGCCTTCTATTCGTTGCATGTGCTATGTTTGAAGGTTGTGGCTGCTTGTGTTCTGCTTTGGAGGCTTCTGTTGGTGTGGTGTGTTTGCAATTAAGGCCTCCGGGAATATTTGTCTCTGTTTATGTGTTTGGTTTACAGTTGTGGTAGGTCTATGTGGGACTGGGTTTGTGGTGTATGTGGTTACCTTCTCCTCCTGACTAGTTTTGACAGTACTGAGTTGGTGGAGCTCAACCTTTGGTTTGGATACATGGATGCATCTATCACATATATTTGTATTTATTGGGGGGTGTTGTGGTTGTCTGTGTACTTGGGACTGGTGTCACATTGCCTCTGGATTCACAGATTCTACTTGTTGTGGCTGGACTTAGTGGATTGTATGTGTGGACATCTTGTTATTGCCATACTACTGGTCAGTGATTACTTCCCCTTTTTATGTTTGCTCTATCATGTGGTAGCTTCCTCATTCTATTGCATGGTTTGGTAATGGCTGGAGGCCAGCATGCCAGATGCCTGCGTGTATGGCATTGTGTGTTGTTGTTATTTGTGATTGCATACTCCAAGCATTCCTGGCTGTGTTCATGGAATGCCTGTATAACATGTTCTGTGGTGTGTCCCATATTCTGCACTTGCACAGGGAATTTTGTGGATTCAACATCAGTTTTGAGGGCTGCAACCTATGCTTTACACATCTTTTTCACTGTGGTATTCTGGCCAGGGACTGGGCTCAGGATGTTTATATCCAGTGTGATTACTCTATGGTCTGGTCTTACCAGTGAGGGGTACACTTCTCATCTTGCCATCCAGTACACATGTTGCTGATTATCACATCCAGTATGCCTACCCCTCTTGTGGGAGTGATACATTGTTCAAGGGCATTTTGGTTTATGTAATCTGGGTAATTTTCTCCTACTGTGTTGGTGCTAGTATAATGCTCCCGGTGTATGTCTGGGTATTTTCAGTCAAGCAATATAATGTGGTTTGGGGGGCTTGATATATTCATGTATTCCAACATAGGCCAGGTGCAGTTCCTGGTATTAGGACAGTAGTCTGCAGCAGGATATATACTGGGAGGCAGTTTTAGCCATTGGTATTTGACCATGGCTAATCCATGCTGCTTCTTGTTGTGGTACCAACATGGGGGTGTGGTTATCCTTGCCATTTCTTGCTAGTCACCCTCCTTTTGTAGCTTGTTCCATGTTTTGCGGCTGTACAGCACAGTATGAGGTGTGATCTGGTAGTGTTAGGGTGCTGATGTGAGCCTAGACCCAGTTCTCTATTACAGGACTGGTATCTACATTCTCCATACTGTGTGCGTTTACACTGCACACATCTTGCTGTTTATACATGTGTCATTGGGTAGCATTACATCTAGGTTCCTATCCCTTGTAGAACCTATGAAGGTGGGTTTGTGTTTTGAGACTTACCTATTCAGGGCATGCTGTGGGTACTGACAGCCTTTGCCAGTATCCATGGGGCATGGCATGATAGGTGCACGCCACCCCTAGCAGGTGGTGCATCATGTCAAGCTCCGCATGTCTTCCCAGCCTGAAACACATTGGCTCCCCTTTGACTAACTGCATTACTTCAGCCAGTTATTGCACTTGATCATCCCATCGTCATTTTGTGGCTTCATGCTTGGTGAGGGTGGATGTTAGTCAGGGTGCTCAGGTGTGCATATAGTACATGGTGTTAGATTACTTAATACATAGCATTCATGCCTCAGGTGGTGCTGCAGGGCTGCCTCTGTCGGATGTGCATATTACACTTCCCTGTACATGTTTGTGAGCAGGTCGTGTCATTTTAGGCATCCCTGTTGTTATTATTTGAGTGAGTCAGAGGGGGTATCATTCCCAGGGTTCCTACTGAGCCAGTGTATGTGCTATGCGTTGCCTCTTTGCCAAGGCCAGGGCATACTGGGCATGCCTCCTTCTGCCTACTGGGGCAGGCTCAGGTTGTTCCTCCTCCGAGTCACGCTCTGCCTGTGATGGCCTTGGCAATGGTGGGGGGCTGTTTGGCCCGGCCCTATGCTGGTCCTGCCGCAGCTGTTTTCACAAGATCATATTATGTAGCATAGCACATACCATGACAATTTGGGTATATGTAGTTGGTGTGTACTGCAAGGCTCCACCAGATGTGTCCAGACACTGGAACCGTGACTTGAGCAGCCCAAACACGCTCTATTACATTATGTGTTTGTGCGTGTGCCTCATTATGGCGTTTCTGTTCAGGTGTGTGTGCGTTTCTGATGGGTGTCATCAGCCACGGCTCCAGTGCATAACCTGCATCCCCCACTAGGTGTCCGTGTGGGATGTCCCCATTTGCAAATGTCTGGTACAGCTGCGTCAAATGCCAGATATGGGAATCGTGGTAACTCCCAGGGCAGCCAGCACACACATTCATTATTATGCCCTGGGCATCACACACTACCTGGCAGTTGATGGAGGGGAAGCCCTTGTGGTTAATGTAGGCCCTACCCGCTCACCGGCTGGTGCTTTGATGCGTATGTGCGTGCAGTCTATTGCACCCAGTACCTCAGGGTATTCCGCTGTTTGCTGGAAGAGATGCATATTGCTGGCCAATACCTCACTGGCATTGAGGAAATATACATGATCACCGACATGTGCTGACATGGCATCCAGGAACTGGTGCAGTACCCTGGAGTCTGATGCCTGTGATATCCCCATCATATCGCCAGTTGGTCTCTGGAAGGTACCTGTTGCTAATATTCTTAGGCCAACACTTACCTTGGTTTCCACTGGGATGGGTTCCCCTCTGTTGGTTCTGTGTGTGAGGCGTGGCCTGCACAGCTCAACAATTTGCTGCAGGAGCTCTCTGTCCACTCTATAGCGCTCTACTATCTCCAGCTCATGTAACTCGTGGTAGGTGACCCTGGGCCTGTACACTCTTCTCCGTCTCCTCACTGTGGGTTGCCTGGCACCATCTGCATTGTCACCACCCTCAGCAAGTCGCCTATGTCTCATTATGACAGCTATGGCAGCCCCTAACATTTCTGCTCTGAGTTCAGCTTTTTCAGTTTTCACTTCTATTGCTATATATATATTATATATATATTATATTATATTATATATATTATATTCTATTACTCCTGTCTTGCAGTGTCTCTTAAGGGGAAACATCCTGCACTAATGTTTGCAGAGTTTTAAGTGCTGGGCTGGGCTACTATTCTGCCTGTGTAATTGCCTGCTTCTAGTTGTTTTCACCTGCTAGCTTCAGCAGTTATCCCTGCTAGCTTCCTATTAATTCTGTTGCTTCCTTTTTCCTCCCTGTTTCCTCAGGGGGGAGCAACGTGCATACTATCTGAAACATGCTCACAGTGGCTTACACGGTTCAGAATCCACTTATTCGGGTTAAAACATGCGTACACCCATGCAAACACTGTTACACGTCTGCCAACAGCCTGCAACATACTCAGCCTGCCCTACACGCGCACACACCCGCGCAAACAGTGTTAAACATCTCCCAACACGCTCCCACATGCTCAGTCTGCCTTACACGCACGCACACTGCCCTACTCGCACTTCATGGCATGCACACGTGCTCATGCACGCCTAGCAAGAAACTTTGGTGTAAGTAACAGTGTCCACCTTCCATTTCTTGACTTTCCATGACTTATCTAGTGGCACACCTCTTTCCATGATCTGTGCCTGTCATCTGTCATGTTACACTGGCCTCCAATGAACTGCTTTTCTTTCTACCATTTCCCCCTGTGATGTCACCTATCTCCTACTCTATTCCTCCCCCTTATGTATCTCTTACACTACTCAGACTGTGCTCATTTGCTATGTGACTGTGAGATTCAGTATCCGAACCCTCATTTACATGAGATTGCCTACTAATGCTTAGTTACATGTCTTAGACTCAGCTTCCCCCCTTAGCAACCACTACACGGTGGCCATGTTGTTTTTGGTCTGCTGGTCCCTGTATTGTCATTCCATGTATTGCATGAAACCCACATTTGTGGGTTTATAACATTCATTTTCATGTTTTATACAGCGCAGCCCATATGCGCGGGGCTGCGCTGGGTTTAGATCGCCGAAAAAAAAATTATATTTTTATTATTTTGGCATCGGGTTATATTGCCAATGGCCACATATTTGGCCATTGGCATGCTGCCTGAGTCATATGCACCCTTTTTATGGAGCTGACATGGCTCCGTTGTGGAATTTGCAGAAACGTACTCAGTTGTCAACTGAGTACATTTCTGCAGCTAAAACGTCTCTTACATGGACTGGTTTCTGCTTCGTGGATCGCTAATATACCTCATTTGCATACCTTTTGGATGCAAGTGAGGTATTTAGCATGTCCACGCCCAGTCCGTGTAAGAGACGTTTTAGCTGGTCTCTTACACGGAGTTTAGGGCTGTTCCTGGATCGCGAGGCTTGCATGGAGTGTTGCACGTCTCTTACACTCCGTGCAAGCCTTCGCGAATCCTGCCCGTGTAGTCTCCTTTGGTGTTTCCATGGTCCTTACGTTTTCCTAATAGTGCCTTTTTAGCTCCTTGCTGGCATGTTTCATTGCTGACTTGTGGTAGGGGGACGGGGAGTTCTTTCAACTTTTTATTATTTTCCTTCTCTTGTTATACAGTCTAAAAGTATGATAGCTCCACAAGAGAAAATTAGTATTGAATTTACCATTATATTTAGGATAGATAGGTAAAGATGATTCTATGCAGTTATGCCACTGCTGGTAAAAACTTCAGCTGAATGGGTCATCCTTCCTAGATCCATCCATTGGGGGATTGTTTGGAATTTTGTGTATGTCTTCTAAAGCTAAAGTAGGTTTATTATTGAAAAGTCCCTAAAGGTAGTCTTGTTTGGTAGTAAGGTGCTACTGCTAAGCTTGAGAGAGAGAAAATGACTAGTCTATGGTGAGATTTGAGCAGGGATGGGGAGATGCAGGGTAGGATGCAGGTGGGGATTAGGTTGGTAAAGACCAGGTCAGGATTTTTCAACCTATATTGAAAAGTTTTACAATGTGCTCTAGTGCATTCGTATTTATAAAGTCTAAGAAATGCTAAGCATATCTGTTTTTAAAGATGCAAGTGTGAAAATCACTGATTGAGTAAATGAAGTCCCCTAGCAAGAAGGCATTTGGTCCGATATTTAACCCCTCAATGAGATGAAGCTAATTTTCATGGTCTTTTATGACACAGATTAGAATATATAGCTATCCATGAAGTAATAGATGGATTTATTAATGGTGAATTTGATCTCCAGCTGCTTCAAGTTAGATTTTATGACATTGTGCATCTCTATACATAAGACACTGTAATCACTGGGTGTAGCAATTTCAATGATCAATGCTACTTTTGTCTTTTCTGAAATACTATATCTGGTTTTCTCCCATCTATTTTTTGAACTGTTGCTAATGGGTGATCCCACGTGATATAAACTTCAGCACTTTCTATAATGCTTTGTGGCTTATGTTTCTAGTGTTTCTCAGCTTCTTCAGTATTATACTGTTTGTACAATTCCCAGTGCACCACTCTTGCCACATTATTATACCTTTCAGTATACAGGCTTTAAGCCATTAGTGTATCACATCCAGCAACAAGACCTGTGACCACTTCCAATTCTGTTTTACAAAACCTGCATTTCTCAGTTTCTGTGACATGTTCAATAGACTTTGTAAACCAATGTGTATGTAGTCCACTATCTTGGGCCGTCAATATTAACCTTTCATCTTTTGGTTTGATTTTACCTCTCCTTAACAATTCATGTGTTAAATACTGATCAACGTGAGGTTGTTCCAGGAATTTTCTGTACTTGCAAGTAAATTTATGCATTTTCCACATTTTTTGCCTTCTTATTTGTCATAGATAATTTAACTTGAGGTCACGGTGGTTCTAGTAAAAAAACATACTTCACCATAGTTACCTAAAGACATGGGACATGATAATAGCTAATCTCTGGTATAGAGGGAGTGCTACATTGCATTGACCCATTTATCAGAAGCTGCCAAGATATAAAGATATTGAAATTGCAGGACAGCCTCAAGTTTGAGTTTGCTATGGTTATGTAAAAATGTCTAGTTAGGGGTCTATGCTAAAAAAAGATGTGATATGAGTAGCAAATGTATAGCTGGTGTATGTGCAAGCCCTGGTATGAATGATTTAAGCCATCACTGGCAAAACTGGAAATCTTATCTACCATCTTGACCCAGGACAACACATATTGGATCCCCTTAATATAACATAAGCTAAATTTGTTTAACCAATTATCTTGTCTTGGTATCCAGGCATCATTGTTGGAGAATGCAGGCTACTACTCAAGCTCAGTGTCTTTCTTGACTTTAACGTATGCATAGTAAGTTTGTAAAAAGCAGGAAAACAAACTGCAGAAAGTGCAGCAACCAATAACCAGACAAAAAAGCAATACAGAGGAACCAGGCTCAACTCCAGATAATCCAAAATAAATTTTAATATGAAAAAAACATAAATGCTTAACTAAACCACTGCATTTCATTTCACAGTCTTCATAAGATATGCTACACTAAACAATCCTGGGGTTTATATACTCCATATCCAATGACCCATCATGTTAATTGACAAAAACAAATGTCAATGAATAGTCATAGCAATTCATAGTAAGTTCAAACATGTCTGTCAGGGTTAGACCCCAAAGGTCTTTCACTTCTGTATTGGGCATGATCAGGCTATAGTCATAACTGCCTGGATTAAAGGACCAAAATGCCATTGTAACATTGCAGATCATTGCAAAGGCTAGGCATTTGACTGTCACCCTGTTCTTGTAAAGTATGGTGAGTGTGGAGTTTATAAAGACCAATTATTTCAAAGTCAGTATATGTGGATATTTTTAGAGTTGTATTCATACTTATCTCAACTGAGTTATTGGCATAATCACAGTTTTGCATTCCATTAATATTGCATTAATTGTGTTTTGAACTACAGTAGGGCAAAGGAGAGAGAGGTTAGGTGTAGAGTGGATCTAGAGCATGCTCAGTATTGCTGCAGTCCTTGAGCTTGTACTTGGCTGGTTTGTCACAGTTGCCTTATGCCACAGTTTTATCTGTGTAGATGTTTTTTTCTTTAGGTTCATAAGTATATAACAGGCTAACGACCACCAGGGAGTTTACAAGCCTAGCTGCACATACCAACCCAATTGTCTCCACTTGTAATGTGGGTCTCTTAATTGGAGAGGGATGATTGTCAGCAGCTGTATGTTAGGAAGTTGCTAAAAAAGATATATTGGGGAGCATGTTAGTTGGGGAATGTTTACTGTTGGCCTCTGTTTATAAAAGACATAGGGCCAGACTAGCGATGAATTTAAGATTTTCCATCCAATGGCAAAGGTTACATTTGATTTGAATAGGGTTAGGGGTGGACTCTGCTTCAATCTTGCATGAGTGATTTAAGTTTTCCTTCTTATTGCAACACAGTTCTACCATGTTTATTGCAGTTTTGCATTTCTTTGACATTGCTCATGTTTTTGTCTTGAAGTCATAGACGAATTAAAGTCCCTCATAAGAGGAAACTGTTTTTGCATGTATTCTTTAATTCTGAAAGTGGTGGTGCTGTTAGATTATGATTTAATCTGATAGGGAATATTACATTTTTAGATCACCTTCACAAGTAAGAAAATGTATTATTGTTTGCAGTACTACCAGCATTTCTGAAGTGCTCTACAATAGCTCAGTGCAATGATCTGTAAGTGATATCCTCAAAAATATTCTCTACAAGGTCAGATATTTAATGCATATAAACTTATAAGATCAAGGAAAATAATTAGTGGGCTACAAAGCTTGCTGACTAACCCAATGTTGGGCATGGATGTTTATGTTGTACACAATTATATACTTCAGGAACTTACTACTTTTTGTTTTAAATATTCTAGAAATTGTTTAGTTTGGTTTCTTTATGGCTTATTGAATAATGCAACTTTTCCTTGTACATTTTGGATACCTGGTGTACCAGCAACATTTTATATATAAGTATTGAAACATTTCATAGAAAATAATTTGATAAAAATGGTAACATAGTGTTTATTAAGCTGTTTTTTGGAAACTCATTAAGACCAACTGATATGTTTTTATAAGTTCAGACTTTTGAATAGAGATGCTCTCCACATTAGTCAAGAAAGAACGGGGAGAAAAGCTCTACTGCCTGAGTATTATCCAAAAAACATGGTTCATTTAATGGGTGCCCAGCCAGAGAAAAAGAGGAATGATAATATTCACCCATGTATTCCTTGCTGGGGAAGGCAAGGGATGTATGATGTGCTGGTTCTCCTTTCATCAAAGATCTCTAGCTGAGAATTGAGAAAATATTACAGGTGATTATGGTTATGTTACCTGAATGAGTTAAGCATGCTAAATCCATTGCATGTTTGCTCATCAGGCACTTAAAGCAATATGTTCAAGTAATAAACTGGTATGATTTAAAATGAAAATCTCTTCCATGGTGGCTGGTGGGATGATATTTTCTCACAGGGCCAGCAGGCAATTAGCAAAACTGAAAAGAAAAAAATCCCTCCCAGCTTAACTACATGTATTTTGTGATAGTCAGCAAACATTACCAAGTTACTGTATGATGACAAATTTGAGTACCTTCTCCATTGTTCACACTTTGTATTAATGGCTCATATGATGTCCACTTCCATGATATTAATTTTATGAGGAACAGAACTGACTAACTAGCTTTTGAGAAATTGTGATACTGACTGTGACCAAATCAGGAATGGAAGTTCTTAAGTTGGTTAATTGAACATAGTTATGAAAACCTTGAGGTAAACCATGGAGCGTTCACCACCAATTAAATGTTTGTGTGAGTATTTCCCCTACCTGTTACTGCTGTGAATTCAAATGCTTACAACTAAATATTTTTCAAAAATAAAAGATAGAAATAAGTGAACAATGTGCTACAGAAGCATAAGGTTGAGTGTAAACATTAAAAAATAAAATACATGCCAAACAAGCTAACAGTGTCACTCAATGCAATAAACGATCAGCAATTTCAGTTTGTTCATAGGTAAGTACTAGGCTATCTGCCCATGGGCATTTATAAACCTAGCCACAGCGTGATGGCTTTCACCTCCCCATTAGATTAGTAACCTGGGCCTCTGTCAACAGGGCTCCTGAAGTGATCCCAGGGTAGAACTTACGATTACCCATCCACTCATCAAGATTTCTCTTGAAAAGGGTCAGAGAGGAGATCTGTCGAATATGGATTGGGATGCTATTCCAGAGTGAGGGGAGTCACTGGGACAGGAATCTGTCCCTCCAGCATGTTCTGTTTATTGTTGTACATAGATTCAAGTCACTAGAATGAGTGATTCTGAGGGATCTCATTTTTTGAGGTGCAACATGTCCATTAGTTCAGGGTTTGACATGGCCCTATAGGTCAGGCATAGGTCACCTCTGAGCAGACGGTAAGCGACTGAGAAGAGCTGGAGCATTTTTAGTCGTGCTTCATAGGGTAATTGTTTAAGGCCATTAATCCTCTTAGTGAGGTACTTCTGTGGTCTTTCTAGTTGTTGCAGGTGTCTAGTGAGGTACATCCCAAATGGGGCATTGTACTCTATTATGGGCCTAATGAGTGAGGAGTAAAGGGGCACAATCAGCTCCTTGGATCTGGATGAGAAACCCTTTGTGATCAGGTGTGCCACATAGAAGGATTTCCTGACCATTATGGCTATGTGGTTATCAAAGGAGAGCATGCTATCTACTTGGGTACCCAGGCCCCTAATTACTTCTTCTATACTTAGTGGATTCCCATCTATGTGGTAGTTTGTAGGTACTTTGTTTTTCCCAAATGGGATTACTATGCATTTTTTGGCATTTAGCTTGAGGCCGTGACTTTGACCCCAAGTGTTTGTCTCTGTGAGACCCTTTTGCAGGATGTCTGTGTCAGCTGGAGAGTCAATTATTGCACCTAATTTACAGTCATCTGCGAACTTGATTAGCCACAGTCCCTCCGCCTTTGCCTGTACTTTGGAGAAATATATACCGAACAGGATGGGTCCCAGGACTGAGCCCTGTGGGACTCCGCTTGTGACTGGTTTAGTGTCAGACATGGCGCCTGCCACTCTTACCGTGTGGATTCTGTCTGAGAGCCAGTTGGCAACCCATCTCGTGACATAGGGGTTAATATTTAAGCTGGTGAGTTTGTCTATGATTCCTGAGTGTGGGATGGTGTTGAACGCCTTAGCGAGGTCCAGATATGCTGTGTGGACCACCTTCCCTTCATCTATGGTGATTGTTTTGAAGAAGTCGACCGAGTTCAGGAGGCAAGATTTGCCTTTAACAAAGCCGAACTGGGTGGGGTCCAGTGTCTGGAGGTTCCCAATGTCCCTGTTAATGAGCTCCATGATAATGCGTTCCATGGCTTTGCAGACCAAGCTAGTCAAGCTTATAGGGCGATAGTTCCCAGGGTCAGTTGTGGCAGCACCTTTGTGGAGTGGTACGACTGTTGCTGTATGCCATTCTTTGGGTACATAGCCTGTACAGAAGCTGAGTTTGAATAGTGATTTAAGATGGGGGGGTTAGTTCATTTTGAAGCTCGTGTAAGACACAACCTGGGATAGCATCTGGTCCCATTTGATGCTGTGTTTTTGGCCTTTGCAAGGACTGTCTTTACTTGTGTGTCTGAGATATCTGGAGCACCACATTCTTCTGGGATGGGTGCTAGCCCCTTTGGTGGAAGGGGGGGGGGGGTGAAGTTTGCACTGAACTTGTCAGCCAGGATGTTGACAATGTCAGTTGGTTCAGTGTATTTATGGCCATTATGCACTAGCTCAGAGCATATCTGAGAGTTTACCCCTAGACTCTTGCCATAGTTAAAGAAGGCCTTGTGGTTATCCTTAGAGTCATTGGCTATTTTTCTTTCGAAGTTGGACTTGGATTATTTAATGAGGGAGCGCAGTTTTTTACTGATGTTAATCAGAGATGCCTTCTTATTTTGTTCTATCTTGCAGGAGTTTCCTCCTTCTGTTGTAAAGTTTATTTATGGCCAGGGACCACCAGACTGGCTTCCTCTTTTTTTGAGGAGTTGGTCTTAGTTTTACTTGGGATGGCTCGGTCCATGCATTTTTGAAGGTGTTCATAGAATGCACTTGTAAAGGATTCTGCCGATGGGTCATCATTTTCCATTTGATTGGGAGCTTTGAAGCTTCCCACCTCGGTCTTGAGGAGTGTGAAGTTGGCTTTAGAGAAGTTTTTTACCTTGATTTCCTTGACTGGGGGGGGGGGGGGGGGTTCGGGATGTGGATGTCAAGTGCGATTAGTTTGTGATCTGATCTTACCAATGATGAGTTTACCTCAGGTGTGGAACATAGGTTCCCCATGTTGGTGATGACCAGGTCCAGTATGTTGTCACCTCTTGTGGGAGTGGTGACCAGCTGTTCAAGGGCGTTTGAGTTTATAAACTCAAGGAAGCATTGGGCTAGGGCATTTGAGCTTGAGTAGTTTTCCCAGTCAATGTTTGGTAGTTGAAGTCACCCAGTAGCATGGTGTTGGGTAGAATCTTCGTACTTTCTAATGTTCTCAAGAATGCTGCGTGAGGGTCCTGAGACAAGGTGGGAGATCTGTAGCAAGCTATAAATTGAACAGTCAATTTACCCGCTGTCAATTGCACTTGGATGGTGGTCTCAGATTCCGCGTGCTGTGCTACTAACCTGGAGGTGTGGGTGTTCTTGATGAATATGGACACACCCCCTCCTTTTGTGTTCCGGTCATGGTTTTGGGACCTAAAGGTATGGTAGGAGTTATAGTCTGGTAGTGCTGGGGTGCTCTCTGGAGCCTTGAACCAGGTTTCTGTCACTGCACATATGTCGAATTCTTCCATACTAAGGAGAGCCTTGAGTGCGTGCATTTTGAGGTTTAGACTTCTGGCATTGAGCAGCATTACCCTCAGTTTTTGTTTATTATTGTTGTTTATGGAGGTGGGTTTGTCTTTTGAGCCTTGCCTAAAAAAGGCAGTATTGTGGCGGCAAGAGTCTTGGCCAGTATTCAAAAGCCCAGGGGCGACAGTTGCAAGCCATCTCTGGCGAAGCAACGTGGCTTGTCAAGCATGTCATCCCAGGCTGACAAGTACTGGATCCCCTTTGAATGACACCAGTAGTTTAACCAATTGTTGAAACTGATCATTTTTTCTTCGTATGCTGGCATAATTTTGGGTGAGGGCAGGATGCTACTCAGAGTCAGAGTCATACCAGCCTGGGCTACATGGTCAGAGAGCTCCTCCATGTCTCTTTTCATGTAGTCCAGCGAGGTACGTCTCAGGTCATTTACACCAACATGTACAATGACAGAGTCATATTTGTACTTGTTGTGGAGTGACCTGAGTGCATGTGTTATGTGGCGGATTCTGGCACCCGACAGGCAGCTTACGGTAACCTTCTCCTTGTTCAGTCTAGTGAGTGGGACGTCTGTGTGCCTGATGATAGAATCACCGATTACTAGTGTGTTATTTAGCCTTTAGTGCTTGGCCCACTGACATTGTGACACATGTGTTACCTGGTTTCTGCTGTGGGGCGGGGGTTGCTTGGGTGTATGCTTAGGAGGTCTCTGTTGTTTAGGTAGGTTCTTATTTAGACCAAAGCAAAATACACGCAAGGTAGACCTAGTGCACGGTTCAAACCAAAAGTCATGAATAACCCAAAAATGAACCAGCACAAAGGAGAAAAGTGCCTAAATGTCCTTTATTAGTGGCAAATTACATTCCATATATTGCAAACCGGCTTTGGCTATATTTTTAGCCTTCTTCAGTGCAAAAGAAAAAATAGTATTAACAGCACATCCTGGTAATTGCTTTTATATCCCATCATTTAAACATGTATATACACCAAAAAACATGTATATACCTGTTTGAAAATCAATTGATGTAGACTATAAACTTATCTTTATCTAAAGAGAATACAATCAGTTTTGATTAATATACAAATGCATGAAATCATAAGCTGACAAAAACTATTCTATTTAATTTAAGCCAGGTTTGAATAAAGCTCCTAACCTGGTGATCCATGAGGATTCCATATTATTTAATTTGTCATGCCAGCCTGCTTTAAGGTTTCTATGCATATCAAGTTTGTCAATAATAGTAAATTTAAATTGTGCAGTTTGGTGAGTCATGGTGTGTTTATATAAAGCATTAGAAATGTTAAGATTTCTAATGGTGCTGAGATGTTCACTTATCCTGTGTCTCAGTGGTCTTGATGTTTGGCCTACATAAAAGGAGGAACATGTACAAGTGGCCAGATAGATCACCCAATCCATGCTACAGTTACCAAAAATTTCTATCTGGTATACTTTAGAGGTATTGCTACTGGAAAATTCTTTGGTCTTGAAAATGTATCTGCAAGCACTGCAATGACCACATGGAAAACATCCTATCAAAGGATCACTAAATAGAGTTGTCTGAATAGATATGGGTGGCTTGTATCTTTTGTAATGTGTAAAGTGAGACTGAATGGTTCTACCCTTACGGTATGAAAAAGCACATCTGTCAGGTAATATCTCATTCAAATGTTCATGAGCCCTCAGAATATCCCAATGATTATTGATAATGTCACTAAACAAGTGTATTGCTACCAAATGTAGTGACAAACCTGATGGGTTGAGATGATGTTGCTTTAGGTTCATCATGTGAATGTTTGTATTGTAATAGTGTAGATCGGGGCACATCTTTGATCTGATTAATAGTTTGGGTAATATGTTGTTTCTGATACCCTCTGCTTATGAGCCTGTTGGACAGGTCCTGTTCACATGCTAGATGGGATTCTTGAGACTAACATATACGTTTCATACGTAAGAATTGAGATTTAGGGATGCTGTTAATGATGTGGCGGGGATGATAACTGGATGCATGTAAAAGTGTATTGTATTGTGGAAATTTCCTATGTACACGGGTCGCCAATGTATGGTCAGCCTGTCAAGAGGCTATCACATCCAAAAGGACAATTTCTTGATATTGTATATTTAAAGTAAACTGAATATCCCATGGGTTGTTGTTCAAATATTTTACAAAATCATATACTCGTATGCTATCACCCTGCCACACCATCCAACAATCATCTAAGTATCTTCTCCAGATATTTAATTGTTCCATATAGGAATTGTGGTAAGAATCATATATGAATTGTTGTTCAAAGAATCCCACAAACAAATCTGCGTATATGGGAGCAAAGGATGCTCCCATAGCAGTGCCTCTAACTTGCCAATAGGCTTGTCCTTCAAAATAGAAGATGTTCTTGGTTAACACATATTGTGTCAGTCTGATTAGAAAATTGTTAAACCCCATAGTGTATAATTGGGATCTGTCTAACCAATATGTAATTGCTGATATACCTGCATCATGTGGGATGCTGGTATAAAGGGAAGAGACGTCCAATGTACATAGCCACCAATCTGATTCCAGTTGTGTGTCCTGAACAATGTTCAAAAATTCTGTGGTATCTTGTAACCTCGATCTCACCATGGGTAATAATGGCTTTCGGTAATATGTAAGAAAGGCCGATAAAGGTTCTGTAAGAGAACCTCTACCAGAAACCAGTAGGATGTTTATGGATTTTAGGAAGCAAGTATAGGTATTGAGCAATAGGTTCAGACACTTTAAATTGTTTACATGTCTGCTTGTCAATAACCCCCTCCTGTGTGGCTAAATCCAAAAAAGAATCAATGTGTGTTTTAAAGTTAGGTGTTGGATCAAGGACCATCTTTATATAAAATCGGGCATCAGACAATTGTTTTTGGGCTTCCACTTGGTACATGGACCAATCCATAATTACAATGCCTCCTCCCTTGTCAGCTGGTGTAATCACTATGTCATGATTGGAATGAAGTTCCTGTAGCGCTTGTTGTTCCTCCAAGGTTAAATTGTGTCTAATAGGTTGGTAGCCTAAATAAAAATGTAGATCTTTGATGACACATTCCTTGAATATGGCTACATGCTTGTCCATTGGAGGTTGAAAATCGGATTTGCCAAATATGAACCCAGTGGATCTTTGAAAACTGTCACAATCTGAAAAGAATATTTTGAGGTTAATCAATTTACAAAAATCATTTATTTCATTGACCAATATGTGTTCAGGGACAAATGAAGTCAGTACAAAATTTAAACCCTTGTTCAGCAATTTATTATGGACAGATGACAATTCAAATGAAGATATATTGTGCACATTATTTACTGACTCACAATTTTCTGTAGTAACAGTTGTAGACTGTGTGTGCCTGTTTCTGTGTTTTCTACCACCTCTGCGTGTCCTAGGTCTAAAGGGTCTGATAGTTTTCTTTTAGCCATTGGGTACACCTGGTTGGAAGGGCAGTCATAATCTGTGGCCGAAGATGTATCATCTTCCGAAGTGCCACTTGTAGTTTGGGTATTTTTTCTTAGGACAGACCTAGGTCTTTTCCTCCTGTTGCTAGTTTTGTTGTTGGAATCAAAAAATCTAACACTTTTCTGAGTGACAAATGGTTTCCCCTTTTCGTAATCAGCCATATCCCGCTGATATTTATATGTTTTCTTTTTAATTAGTTGCTGTTCCAGTATTGCTAAATCTTTAGCTAAATTTGTTAAATGATTATTTTAAAAATCCTCTGACTCAAAAATTTGAGCCTCAAGACAATTATTGTCAATCTCAACAATCTGTGATTCAGTTATGCGCTCATAATAAGAGATCAAAGTATTAACAAATAGCATAGAAGCTTGATGTTGGGTGTCTGCCCAATCTTTGGAAAGTTATGAATCGATCAAACCCACTAGGGGTTGAATGCGAATCCTTAACCCCCGGGGTGTAATATTTTTCAGTTTATATGCCTTGAATAGCTTCAAATGCCAGATATTGGCTCTTAACGTTTCAGTCTAGTGAGTGGGATGTCTGTGTGCCTGATGATAGAATCACCGATTACTAGTGTGGTATTTAGCCTTAGGGGCTGTTTTGCTTGGCCCACTGACGTTGTGACGTATGTGTTACCTGGTGTCTGCTGTGGGGTGGGGGTTGCTTGGGTGTATGCTTAGGAGGTTTCTGTTGTTTAGGTAGGTTCTTATTTAGAGTCTCCGAATATGTTTTTGCGTGTTTCTGAGAGTTGTTTTCTGGTGCAGCTATGGCTGGTCTGTGTGAGTCTGGTAATGTGGTGCTAGTGTTGCCCTTCTCCTTGTGACTGGTTGATCCATTCGTGGGTTGAGAGAGCTTAGCCTCCAGTTTGGCTGTGTAGCTGCATCTCTCACATATGTTTGTGTTGGTTAGGAGGAGGAGGGGGTTGTCTGTGTACATGAGGCAATGGTAACATTGCCTCAGGATTCCCAGATTCACTAGCTGGACCAGAGAGCACACCTGAAGCTGTCCCTTGGACATGCCTGAATAGATGTTTTGGACTGTATTGCTGATTGGATGAGTAAAGAGCCTTATAATTCCTGAGTATAGGGCTGAAGTGCAAGTTGTAAGCTAGTGCTAGTTTTAGTGAGTTTTAGTAAGTGCCAGTCTTAAATTGCCTTATTTCTAGTGCTGGGTTGAAGTGTTTCAAGTTTCAAGGGAAAAACTGAAGTGCAGACTTTGTGGAGCCAGGAATAGTTTAACCGCAGCTAAACAGCGCCGCGCGGTGTGCAAAACCGCACTAAGTGTTTTTTATACCAGGAAGATCAAAAAGGATAGAAATTAGACCAAAATGGCCAATGAGCTACAAGTTGCTGGGCTGGGACCACTCCTACAGGGACAGATAGGCTGCTCAGAGTTCCCTCTCTCACAGTGAACAAGGAGGCCACCTAACTATCCAAGTATGATATGGGCAACACAGGAACCTTTACCACAGTCCTGGATTCAGCAAAGCCTGAAAACTGGACTAGACTAGTTCAGAAAGGTGGGAAAACAAGGAATTTTTTTTTCCAGAAACAACAGAAATGCAGAGCTTAAATTACTTTAAATACACAGAGGAGGCTAGCGCACTTGTGTGTAGCCTGCGACTGTGTTACAGGTAACTTAAATGCAAAAACGACAAACAGTAACTTTTTTTCAAGTGAAACAAGGAAATAAGAACAGTAAGCAATGCAGATATCACTAGGGATCCACAGAAGCACTGAAAGACCACATTTTAGGTGGAATTAGCGTTTCAGGTAAATAAAAAACAAACAACAAGCATAAAATCAAAGCTAGATTCAGCAGGCCTGGATCTAGTCTATACTACAGCAAACAAGGTGTATCAATTTCAGTAAGAAACAGTTCAAATATGCAAGCACTATAAGCCTTTAACCAGAAATTCCCAGCTCAGAAGGGCAGAGTCCAGCCTCTCCTCCCACAAGAGTGCAGACCACGAACCTTCTTAATGTAAAATAACTGGCCTGAAGCCACCTACACTTTAACAGACAATCATTTTGTGACAACTTGAGCTGCATTTCATGGGTATGTTCAAAAAGATGTTTCCTTTTTCATATGAAGTATGAGCATTAAGTGCTACCTCAGCCACATAGGTAGCATGATCTAAAGGAATGAACCTTAAAAAGCAGAGGGGAAAATATTAAATCGTTTAAGCCACATCGTAAGTGTTCTTCCCACCATGGAGGCTGAATACAGGGAAGAGAGTGGCATGCGTAAGGCAAGCAGTTGAATTCAAACCATGTGGGTCTGAATACACCAAGATCAAAACTTTGAAGGTGAACTGTTATCTCATAGAATGTCTGCACAGCTTCTGCGGAATGAATATAATTATATTGAGAGTTTTGAACTGGCTGTAGCTGCTCTTATTTACAGCTCAAAAACAGATAGCTGCAGAACAGAGCATAATATAAGGGTTCTGTATGAGGAGTTTGATATTTAATGATGAGATTCCTCAAACGGATGAAGGAAGATTTGAAAGTCATCTGTTTATCAAATGCAGTGCCTGAATTGCACCTGCTTTCTAGTTGTCACAGTTAACAGTGTAATGTTCATCATTTTTAAGAACAGAAATACAAAGACCTCCTTTATCATGGGGGAAATATCATATACCTAAGATATTCTGGGTAAAGGAGCAAGCCAATCTGTTTCAGGGAGATCAGAAGCTGTAAAGCGCTCTCGAAACTAAAACCAAACTAAGCATTTAGACTCCATTTTGTATACAGGCAAGTGCATTTAGATTTCTGGACATATCTTGCAATTTAAATCAGTTTTGCGTGGTTCTGTTTTGTGTTATTTCTGAATCTGAAGCTAAAATTATTAATTGACAGCATTTTATAGTTCCTGTGCTTTTTCAATGTTGCTGTGCCCTGGTATAAGTCACTTTTGAGTGGGCTTTCTCATTTTTCTGCATTTTTACAACCTCTTCTCCAAATCTGAAGCTACAGCTTTAAACTAATTTTGGATTTTATAGATTTCATTGGTGGTGTTCTATGTTAAGTGAATTAATCAGCATTGCACATTTAACTACGTTGGTTTAGTCTCTGTTCAAACTTAAACACAAAGCCAGCTGAGTGAGTTGTAATTAAACGCAGTGAGAGTGGGATATTTCTGCAGTTCTGGGAGGTTACGCACTATTGACTAGAGCTTTAAGCTGTGTCTAGCCTCCTGGTATATTATAAAGCAGCAGTCAGTCATCTTTGTCTTTGACAATTTCAGAAGTCACAGAGCTTCACTATTAGCTTCATTTGATTGGCTCCCTCTCTAGCTCATCTGCTATAACCTGCACAGAGCTGCACTCACCCACCGAGGGTCTTTTATTCCAGACTCCGTTAAGTGAGTAAAGGTCTGAACTTTGAGAAGCAAGTTTTTTAGCAAAAAAGTGTTGGAGGAGCTGCACAGCCCACTGCTGGACTTCATCTATAGTGGTTGTCTGCACAATAGCTTTTTTTTCATACAAGTGACCTGCAGAAATCTATACAACCTGAAAAATCCAGTTTTGAGGCTCAAATAACATGTCTTGAGTGCAAATAAGTACACCTTGAGCTTTTGTACCCCCCCGATCAGATAACCTGGCATTTCTTTATCCTTAGTGGTAAGGCCTTCCCAAACATTATCCTAAACAAACAGAACTCCAAGCAATTATATTTACCCTTGCCCCCACCCAAGCTATTCTTGTCATAACCATGGGCCAGCACTTCTCCACATCTTCTGCAGACAGCCTGCTTTTGATTGGCATCTTGAGGCAGTGGAAGAATTCTCATGCTGACTGACGATCATCTGTTATTCAGACAGTACAACACACTGTGTGAGATATAAATGCATAATGATCTCCTAGGCAAAAATCCTGCACAGTAAACTCAGACACCAAAATCATCAGTAGTACACCACACCTCACCAAGGCCATTGCAACACACACAATAAATCATATGCAACTCCTCTATGCCTTCACCATCGCCAAACTATGGAACTCACTTCCGCCTTCTATAAGAAACACAGGCAGCACCCCCACCTTCAAACAAATGCTGAAAAATCATCTCAACTCTTCCTGGCTATGTTCCTGATCTATAACCTAACCACTTCACTCTCCTTATATGATTACTAAACTCCTATGTCTTTTGCTACTAGTGACTGATAATATTTTCTCCATATTTATTTTTATCTTCACTTGTTGATAACTGGTATAATAATACTGATCTCTGTTTATACCAGTCTGATTGAATTCATTGAATTCTGCTTTAATGTAGATTTTCTGTACATATTACTATATTTACTATCTGTAACACTGTTTCTGCTTCTGTACTAATTAATGTTTATATGTTTTCTGTATCTCGGAGCTTTTCTCCCCAGGCCTCCACTGAAAATGGGCTCTCTTAGGCCAAGTGGACATCCTGGTAAACAAATGCAATAAATAATAAAATAAATAAATATGCTGATGTTCTGAAGATTAGAGTAAACCTCAAAGACTTCCAAAGTGCAACACAGACATACTGCTCACTCAGCAAGTTAACTTGCCTGCTCACATAGTGTAAGGAGTCCCAAAGAAGTCACAGATGTTGAGCCGGTGAGACGGACATCTACCCAAACAAACATTCTCGTTATAGGTGACCCCATTGTAAGACATACAGCTATACCTGTTATCAGGCAAAGCAAGAAAAGAGTGATGCTTGGGTGCTTCTCTGGTATCCAGATCCCATCAGATCATACACACAACCAAGTCCTTGAACAAGTACCACTATGAGTCTGTCATAGTACATGGGGGTGTCCATGACTTGAGATGTACCTTACTAGACTATATGAAGTGAGACATGATGAAGCACTCAGACTGTGTGTCACGGGCAGAAGCACTGAGCAGCATTCTACCTTCTCCGAGGATGATCCTTCAGTATGAGTAAAAAAATACTCAACTTCAATAATTGGCTTAGTCTTTGGTCATTTTAAGGGGAGGATATGATCAAAAGGCCATAATGCTTCACCAGGGGTGGCTAGCATCTGTCCCTTCTAGGGTTTTAATTATTAGCAAAGACATTATGCATCCCATAGTACCTTTTTTAGGCAATGCCAAACTGATAAACCTTCCAGCATAATGAACCCAGCAAAGGAAAATATGAAGGTCTTACTGATCAGTGCTGGAGCCTAAATAAACTCTACTCCATGCTAGCCCTTCCCACCGTGGAGTACATAGACATGTGATGATGAGACGTAGTTTAAATAAGTGGAGAGCACTCTGGCTGTGCAGGGCAATAATGCTTTCCACACGTTTTGACCAGCTGCTGTGCATGAGTGGATAATAGGTTCAGGTTTCTCAGTCTTCATGCAGAAGAGACTCACTTCAAGCAGGTAAAGCAGTATATGCACTAGAGTTTCTTAATGACCAGATAACAAGCAGAAAGGTTCTATAGCATATATTAGTTAACTATAGAACTCTCTCTTTGATGCAGGAAAGCCACTATGCCCATCTACATGAACTAGAATTGCTCAGTATTAAACTCAATATTAGATGATCTAAACTATCCACCTATCGACTTATATACTTAACATCTGTAAAAACGTACCAACAAGAACATATGTAATTAAACTAGAATATATTAATTCTAACATATTAAAATGTATACATATTTAATATTAAATGTTAAGTAAGTCATATTATTGGTTTCTAATACTGGTTTCAAGTTTTTATAAAAGGTTGGTTTCTTTAAATATTTTTTAAAT
Organism: Protopterus annectens; assembly: GCF_019279795.1. Classification (NCBI taxonomy): domain Eukaryota; kingdom Metazoa; phylum Chordata; order Ceratodontiformes; family Protopteridae; genus Protopterus; species Protopterus annectens. The sequence continues at coordinate 688,946,633 of NC_056748.1, read as the reverse complement.
AGTTAATTGAGCATTGTGATGCAATTGATGTAATATGCTATTTAAGAAGTAATTTGGAAGGATTTTTTTTGTCTGAGGAAGTGCAGCAAATTGGGCTGTACGAAAGCGCTTACAATAAACATGTGTAAGTACTGTTATGATTGGGTCTTGCGCTGAGGACAGTTCTGGCCAGCAAAAACATTAACAGAAAATGAAAGTGTCTAACTGCTTTCAAAAACTGTTTTACCTTTTGCCACAGGCACACACTATTTCTCCCTCTTCTGTTTTTTATCTGTGCCTAATTTTGCAGAACATTTCTGATTTTGTCTCATATTTTGTTCTGTCATAAAATTTCATAAAATTTGTGGTTTTCTGATAAACCACTGAGGATTAGAGTCCGTCAATAATGCTAACATGGTGTTTAATACTTGATATTGTTCAGAAAATGCATGTTGATGTAAAACCTTTTGTTCCCCTTTTAAGTGAATAAGAGTGAGGATAATACAAAAAAAAAAGCTCAACCTTATTTGATGCTCCCTCCTTTATTTCTGTATTTATTCAGAATTCTTAAAGAAGGTGACAGGTATGATACTGTCTGTCTAGCAGCACCAAGTGCTTTATAGGATTTCAAAGTCAGTAAATCAGTTTGTGCTTCAGCACTTTCTCTTTTTTTCTGTAACTGATAGAACATGGAGTAAATAAAGCTCCATGCTGTAAAAGAATATTGATCAGGTTGCTGACCGTAGTAACCATTACTGTGTGTTCTCTATATGGATGCTAAGACTCATCTCAAAAGCTTTACTCTCGTGGTGGATTTCTTGTCATCTGTGTCCTAACCTCATAATAAGCAGGTTGTGATCGGAGGCCCGATCATATTCCTCAGTGTTTGGCCTTCCACACAGTTGTCGGGCAGTTCTTAATACTGTGAGAATTTATTTCTCTGTGGAATGGTGTCATTCTCACTCGCCAACAACTCTACTTGTGGTCCTGTCACAGCTTTTCATTCCAACATTAAGCTAACAAATACATTCAAATTTTATGCAGCAGCAATGTCTGGTTTGCAGCACTACTTGCAGGCTGTGCCTAGTGCATGACATTTTGTAGAACTGCATACATCTGTCCTCAATCTTTGCCTCCACTGACAAATAACACTTAATATTCTTATCGTAGGTAAAACGTATCCAAAGAGGTACAAGTGTTATAACTTTTTTTTTTAATTTCTGAAACCTCCTATAACAGGAAGAAGACTTTTGTTATAAAGTGATAGCACAGAACTGTGTAAACTGCAACTTAAGGAAATAGGTGAGCTACAACAAATTGGGCAGGAACTGAAATAAGCACAGCTGAATCAAAACAACTTGCATCTTTGCTTCTGTAATGTAATTGTAATTTTTATGGTTCTTTTAAAAGTAAAAGGGAAATATTTATCACCTGTTTTGCTTTTACCCCTGGTAGTGGTATAAAATAGCATGCAATTTAAAGGAATTAGTATGATTTTTTTCTTCTAGTAACACCTGCATGACTTCTGACTGCCTATGACATTTTTTATTTTTACTTTTTAATGTCTTCTGGAATAGGAGTATCAGTTTGTATTTTGGTAATTGATATCTGGAATAGGCTTGGACTTTATTTCAAACAAAACAAATCTTTTGCTCTGTTTGAATCTGATGTAGAAGATTGGATGAGTAACGTTAAATTCACCTTGGGTCATGCCCCTCAGGCCCTTGCAAACAGTAGTAGTACGTAAACACTGTCACTAGGCTCCTGATGATCTTTGTGATCTATTCTCTAGTATGAACATGAGAACCTAAATTATTTGTGTAATATTGCACAGACATGCTGCTCACTGTAATAGGTAGGTTATTTTCTTGTTATGCACTCCTTTTACCTTCTACTCATTTAGTTGTATTGGACATAATGAATGAGGTTAATGCTGTAAAGTAGTGAGTCCTCAAAATTTAGTTACATTACATATGAGGTAAACCGATTAAACAAAATCCACAAAAGTTTTGCTAATATAATTCTGTCCTTAAGACGTTAAGAACAAGTCCATCAGCTTAAAAAATGGACTTGCAGTGCTGAGAACATATATATAATATAATATAATATAATATATATATATATATATATAATACATATATATAAAATCAGTAACTCTAGCATTATTCTGTTTAGTGAAAGCAGTTGAAAAAATGCCATCAATATACATTCAGTATTAAATTATGAAATTCCAAGTTATTTGGTGTTTTTTTCTTTCGTTTTGCACCAACTAGCAAAATAAAACACTTTTTCTCATGTTCCATTCCCTGATATCTGTGATGACGTGCTGTTGCTGGTGTGTTTTCTACTGCATTCCCTTCTGTCAGAACAGCAAAGTCAGTTGCTTTGGGACGTGAATCCATTATTTTGCCTACAGTTGTTTCTGCCAGTGCTACGTGCACATCTCGATAGCAAAATACATAACAGTGATGTACTACACAATAGAAAAAAAATCAGGAAGCATTATACAGTCATAATTAAACCAATATTTTACAATAAGCCTTAAATGCCATTTCCATTTTAGAAGAGAGCAAACAATAAATGTTTTGCTTTGTACTATTATTTAAAGTTTATTTTAAGAATTTACTCACTAAATGTCTGTGCTATTTTAAAAGATAAACCTCTGTTACACTTTTTTGTGAAGTAAACATACCACTACTCCCTGTTCAGAGGATATGTTTTTCCATGCGCCATTCTAAGGTACTATTTGTCGTTTAGATAAGACATCAGAAAAAAAGCTTTCCTTAAATCTGTACCTTCCACTTCCATAATTGCCTTTTAGTGCTTGGTCAAGTAATTTATTTCACTGTTATGATTGGTTATGCTTTTCCCCACAGCCAAACCTCTGCAGCCTTTTATATTTTATTAGTGGAGACATGGTGGTCTGTTCCTCTTCATGTCTCACAGCTTCTTTCCTTGCATAATCTCCTCGGGGAATATCACTATTGTTTTTAGAGTAATTTGTATGAAACATATTGTAGCTCATCTTCTGTCTGCTAATGTTTTCACATTTCTAGGTTCAGAGCTAGAATGCAAAATGATGAGTATCACTGTTTGACATGTTCATGCCAGCATTTCGTTTTAATTTTCAACACTTCATTATTCTAGTAAATGTTGCTGATTTATTATCTGATTTCACACAGAAGCACAGACAGGGAAAACCATTTATTAGAATCATCCTTGCATTATATACTCTTGTATATCCAGTTCATAAATGCTTTCAAAAGCCCATATTCACTGGATTTCAAATTGTTACAAGCTAAATTTAAGAAAAATAGCTTAAGGGCTATAATTATGCAACATTCTAAGAAATGTCTGTTAAATAATTAAACCTACTTTCTGTTTTTACTAGTTTGAAGGAAAGAAGTATGGTATAAAACTGTACCACTTTTCAAGACATTGTAAGACTTTAGCAATGCATATATTTTCATTTGCTTATTTTCTACCTGCAAGCATATACTCAGTCTTTGGAAACTTTAGTTTGTTTTATACCTGATCAAGTAGAAGCTTAGACAGTTCTGGAACATTTGTCTGAGATTGCCACATCACAGTCTACGGATTTGTTGAAGCTAGTCACATTGCTCTTATCCTACAAAACAGTTAAAGTGCATACAATTTAATATTAAATTAGTTTTATGCCATCCTACATTCCAGAAATAAAGCAGGACTGTTAGGTACACAGTATTACTTTTCATGATTGTCCATCTGTTCATCAATTCATGTATTTCTTATGCTATATGTTCTAATGAGTGATACAGTGGTTGTAAGAAGAGCTGTGAGCAAACATCTCTGTTTTCAGCAACAGCCCCCAAGTCATCCTTTCAGACCTGTAGTTATTTCCAGGTAGTGTGAGAGATGGATGCATTCTCTTCCAGAATGTCCTGAGTTTGCCGTGGGACCTTCTCAAAGTAAGCCTTGCTTTGTGCAACTTTTCTGAAAGATATTCAGGGCATGTCCTCTGAGTGCCCAGTTCATCCCACATGATTTTTTCTGTCTGGCATGTGTGCACATCCAAATTCTCTTCATATGGCACTCACTCACATTTTTGCATCCGTGGATCACTGGTCACTCCTCAGAGATTTATAACTATTGGTAAAGATGGAGGCAAAGATTAAAAGCTTTGTCCTTTGACTTGCTTATTCACAAACAGATCCTAATAGAACATCTGCATACAAAGATCAAATCTTAGCATGCATGGTATTACATTTTGGCAAGGTCTAGTAACTTAATCCACATCAATGCTGCTTATATTCTGTTTTGCCCAATATATCTCACACTTGCAAATGTCAGAATAGGCATAAAATATAGTATATGAAATCCAGACTTAAACGTGGCATATAAAGGCATTAGCTGGCATTTAAAGATGACACATTTACCTTCTGGATGCATTATTTATTCAAAAGCCTAACTGGGTGGTAACTCCATGCTTTAATGAAAGATAAATGTTCAACAGTGTCAAAGGATGCCTTGTGTATTATATATGCCCTAAAGAATGGGTGCATCTTAAATGGAGCATATTATGTGATTTCTGTCTAATTCATGAAGGTTGCATGATGTTGAGTTGTGCATCATCGTGGACTTTTTTCTACTGAGCAGTAGTACCCATGGCAGTTCATAGTAGTGAATATTATCTTATGTCAGAAAGCTAAGTAATAGAAAATTGTGTCAGTGCCACAAACAGCACTGAGACTTACTGTAGCATTTTTCTAGTAAAATTATTGCTTCAATCATCAACATTCAAGTTTAAAAGGTTTTACTCAAGTTAATCAGTGAAACTAACAATTTCTGTTCTCTTAAAAGATAAAGCTGCTGCAGCCATCAGTGTCTCTCATATTGTGAGATGCTATGTGAAAAAAAAATAAATAAACTTGTACCCAGAGGTTTAGGTTGCATCTCATTAAAGGGGAATTGCAGAGAAACAAGAAAAGGCAGCATATGCAAAATCTTTATATGTGGCAGAAATGGACATCATGAAGATATTGAATGCCCCCTTTATAAACTGGGAGACTTGTAAGTCCTCAAACATGTATGCCCAGAGATTTCTACACTTCATAAATACAAGCTCTCTGGACCAGTTAATCCACACACTTCCTTGGGATAATAAAATCTTGGTCTTTTTCCTTACAATATGGGTCAACTGTACCTCTCACCAAATGTATCATCCTCCTTGTAAAATCGGACTACATGGATGCTACACTAAGCACAAGATTGAAACACAACTCATGCACTAATAACTTAGTATTCTGAGGCTATAAAAAGCTAATAATCTATTAAAACTGAGTGATGACCAGAATAAATTCAAAAATTTCCTTCTACTTTGGTGACCTCGCTGCTTATGCAGATTTATTTACTGCCAAACTATAAATACATGTAAAAAGGGAAAGATGTATTTATGCGGCTATCTGAAATAAATGCAACACCAAATTCAAACATAAACCGCTATGGTGGACCCTAATATATATAGACTCTATAATAAATAGGGGGGGGGAAATAACATACACAAATAATTCTAACTCTCTAGAAGCCAAAAACAGTTTTGCTAAACTAAATAAGCTCTGCATGCTGATCAAATCATCCCAAGGCAGATATGAGGTAAGAATAGCTATCTAATCAATAAATCCCAAAGCCTTCTTTAACAATGATGGAAATCTAAGAAACAATGCCCAGCACTTCAAGAGCTAATCGTAAATGATATCACATAATTGAACCAGGAGAGCATAGCCAATCTTTTTTGTTGTTGTGTCTTTCGGCTTTTCCCGGTTAGGGGTCGCCACAGCGAAACTCCGGTCCGCTAATGATTGGCAGTTGATTTTTACGTGATGAGTTGCCAGCCCTAGTGCACAACCTTCCCATTCACGCATGTCTCTACTGGTTGAAAACTTCAGCTCTATCTTCCCTCTCTCTCCTCTCCAGCAATTTCAGATTAAATAACTACATATAACTGCAAAAACAGGAATGCAGGCAAGAGGACTTGAGGCACACGCACAGTAGTAGTTTCCAAAGTTTATTCTTCAGACTTTGCTTCAAACAAATGATAAAAATAATAAAAAACAGTAACCATAAAGCACTTTTTAGCTCACCCCTTAGTGAGACTTCATCAGACAGTTGCAACAAGAATGTTTCAAACAGTATATACAAGTTCAACCACATCAACTTCCACCAAGCAAAATGCAAACTCGCCCCCCAAGGTAAGCAGGAATAAACAATTAACCCATTGTATGCTTCTTTAAAAATCCAGCTTCTTGTAAAACAAGTATGTATGCAGTAAATATATTTGTATATATGTAAATATAAACATAGCTCATCAGTTCGAAAACATTCTTAAAAGGCCTTTTAAAAGTATATTCAGAAATATTTAAAAACCATGCTAACATTAAAACCAATAGCTAAGGTAACAGTAAAAAGTGAGAAGTCAAGAATGAAGTGTAAAATTGAAAACAGTATAAAATAAAATACTTTACCACTGTGTGAAAAAGTAGTAGTAGGACATCCTTTACAGGATGGCTTTCTCTGCTCCAGTCTTTATAGCTTTTTAGCTTGATGGTTTTAAATTCAGACAACATGAGGCTAATATAAGTGTTTTGTTATATATTTCTTCATCCTACTTTTTAGAACTGCCATTATTAACTACTATTGAAAGTTATTTAAGATCTTAATACTTTTTCACACAGTGCCTTTTGCTTGGAGGAAGTTGATGTGGTTTGAACTTGTATATACTGTTTGAAACATTCTTGTTGCAACTGCCTGATGAAGTCTCACTAAGGGTTGAGACGTAAAGCGCTTTATGGTTACTGTTTTTTATTATTTTTATCGTTTGTTTGAAGCAAAGTCTGAAGAATAAACTTTGGAAACTACTACTGTGTGCGTTTCTCAAGCCCTCTTGCCTGCATTCCTGTTTTTGCAGTTACCTGTTTCAGTATTCTAAATAACTACATCTGCATTCCCCTCAAATCTTCCAAAAACAAGTTCTCAAGGAACTTTCTAGGACCTAGAATAGTATATCTTTGGGCCAGGTAACATACAAGGCTACCTTCTAGTTAACCTGAAGCATGAACTGTCATGCCCTCTACTGAGGCTATTCAGTCTTGGCCTTGAAACAGGCTTCCTGCAGGACAAAGAGAAGACCACAGGAGTTATTCCCCTAGCACAAATATGGGACTTCTATAGACATGAGTTATTGAAACTCATAACCCTGGCAAGTCTCATCTGTCACGCTATGGAAAGGGTCATTATGGAGCTAATTGCTAAATAGATAATCTACAGATTCTTGATCTAACCCAGTTAAGATTTGTCAAGGGCAGACCCTGCATTCTTTACCTGGTTAAGTTCTTTGAAAGAGTCACTGAGGCAGTGGATATAAAATATATGGACCTTTCCAAAGTGTTTGATGACATCTCACTCATTGGCATCATAGATAAGCTCTCAAAACTAAATGTTTATCCCTATGTAACTGTCATTGAATAGTAAACTGGCTCATTAATGTAACCCAGAAAGTAATGGGGAGGGGAGCAACTCTGCTTTCTCCAGAAGACTTGTTACTAAAGATCTGTTATAGGTTCAGTCCTTGGGCCACTCCTGTTTGGCATTTACAGTACTTCTTAGAAGTCTAAACTAATGTTTAAGGTTTGTGGCTGAACATAAACGTGGTGCCATCATAAACTCCCCAGAGGACACCAGAATACTGCATGAGGGCCCATCCCAAACAAATATATGGTGTCAAGACCATGGGCTAAAACTTAATGTCAAGAAATGTCTAATTATATTCTATGACAAGCATGACTCCCCTTATAGATATAACATTAACAATACCCTCATGAACCTAAGTTGACAATGAGCAGTCCTTCAATCTCCATTTATTCACTATTTTTCATTGTGCAAATTATAGCTAAAGGTATGGCATTCAGATCCAAGGATGTAATTGTTTGAATGTATTTGGCACTCACAAGGATATTAATTGAATATAATGCCTCTTTCAATATGTACCTATCCAAACACTTGTTTTAGCTGGAATGACCACAATACTTTCTCACTAACAAAAAAAAGCTCGTCTCTGTTCTTGGCATCATACAAATAATTGAAAACCAAACTCTAATTCACATATAGAGCCTCAAAAGACCCTACTGGTTCAGACCTATTACACATTTGCAAGTCCAATAGTGTCATAAACACCCATTCAGAAGACCTAAATCTTTTTTTCAAAATTAATAGAACATGTTGGAGGGATAGGTATGTATCCCAGAGAATACCACACCTGTGGAACATTCTTCCACTCATTGTAATGCAGCTTACTTCTCTTACTGTATTAAAATGTAATATGGATAAGTGGGGGGGGGTGTTCATCACAAATTCCCCCTTGGCTGACCCACTCTACCACTCGGTTATCACTGACCCAAATGGATAGGGGAAAATGTAGTTGTCTTAACAAACACTTACTTGGCCTGCCTTTGGATATTTGTATTGTAGAATACGAGTTCATAATTTTCATGGGAATGCGAGCCTAGACTTGTTAGGATGCTCACCAATCAATAGCCTAGTAAGTGCCTATGAGCCTGATAGTTTAACCTCCAGAAAGCAATTGGCAATCTAACTACTTTAGAGGAATATTAAGAACAAAAGTAAAACTTGCCATTTTATGGTGTGTTTATTCTTGAGGAATCAGTGTTCACGAGAAACTACTGATGCTGATGTAACTGAAGAAAACCTTATATAATAATATATGAGTTTGCTTGAGTTGAACAATGCATTGATTAGACAAAGACTAGTATGTTTTATTAAAAAAAATGACTGTGAAATAGGTGGAATATTGGGGGAATCAGATTTAACTTCAGATAAAGCACAGGATATGCGTAGCTGGAAAGTGAATATAAGTATTCAAGTATGAGTCAACTGGAGTAATAGAAGTGGTTAAAATTAAAACTCTGGTTAAAAATGAAGTGAAAATGAAACTAAAATGAAATAATAACAGATGACAGCAAAAATGCATTCATGTAATCAAAATGTAAGCAATGCAGTTATAATGAACAAAATAATGACTTGCAGAAATTGCATGTTCAAACTGCAATGGGAAATAAATGTTCAATTGAAATGCTTAGACAGAAGTGTAGCATAGACTGATATTAAGATTACTGTTGGATTGTAATATTATTACTAATGGTAAAGTGTTAAATTTAAACTGGCACTGAGCATGATATGGCAGAACCTTCATTCAGAGTTACAAGGCAATGAGACCAAATAAGCTTGTCCATGACTGATGTTTTCCAAGTATAATGTAGGGCTGACATTTTTGAAATGTGAATAAACTATGATACCTAGTAGGTATGTTTCAAATTATATATTTGGATCCGAAGATTAATCAACAAAATACAATGAATTGCTTAAATCTGAGTATGGTAAAATGAATATTTTGGGTATAAAAGCACAGCCATTTACATATTTGCAAGGTTGCCAGGGTTTCCTGCATGAGGATTTTTTGGAATGTTGCCAAAAGTCAGTAATCAGATTGCTTCAGAGTAATAAGCAGTTAAATTTAAATATTCCACATATTATTCTCAGTCTGACTATTGCTGATCTCTGTCTGCATTTCATTTTGGATTAGAGTTATTCCTTTAAGGTTTAGTTATTTTTTTTTATTTTTTTATTTTTTATATTTCATTTTGTTTGTTTTATGATTTTTTTTTTTTCTGAAGATTTGAGAGGTCTTGGCTATGGTCAGCTAGAAGACAAATCTTTTGCATTTAGTGACTAACATCCGGATAATTAGTGAGAGGAGCTGAGAAATAGCATTCCTTGTTTAGCTACAAACATTTGGTGGCATCTTTATTTAGCTGTAGTGCTTGTTTCACTTGCTTTTGTCTGCCCGATCTCTGTCTGCATTTGATTCTTCTTATTCAGCCACCCGCCTTGTTGTGCTTTCAAACTTGGTGGCTTCTAAGCTGCCTGCCCCTACTATAAATCCGATATTGGTCACTCCTCCCAGACTCATTTCATCAGATCATTCTTCGAATCAGAGAGATGATCTGAGAGGGCCCCTCCATCCCCCTCACTCTCGTAAACTTGACTTATCTCCTGTTTTACACCCTTCCACTCAGTAAAAAATGCACTTTATTCACCTGTTTTTGCTGCATTTATTGATCTTCCTGGTTTATTCAGCTTTTTGCCGCACATTCTTAAAGTGTTCAATTGCATTTAATCTATTGCATTTCTTATTGCTTGTTAGTAGCCTGATTGCATTTGTAACTGTTATTCAAAGCCTCTTACTTCTGATTTAAGCACTTGGCTCCAAACTAGTTGTCTTACATAAGGAAGGTTTGTGGTCTACACTCTTGTAGCAGGAGAGGACAGCCTATGACATTTTGAGATGTGAATTGGTGGTGTAAGTCTTATTGTGCATTTATTCAATTGGTTAGAGGACTAGCTTGTGAAAATGTGAATCTCTGTGCCTGGGGCATTTAGAGATGTTTGGTGACTATGCAACTTAACAAGAGTGTTTCTGTGTTGAAAATCTGCACTTTCTGACCTTTTTACAGTATTTAGTTAGAACTGCTGCTCTCCTCATAGCAGCACCTAGCAGTGATCTGTACCGTCACTAATATCTCACAGCATAAGTCCCCTATGTAATCTGTGTAGATGCCAATCTCTCACAGTGTAAGTTTCCCTTAAAATACATTTACTGTCTAGACAGATTTTTTTTTTTTTTAACTACTAGACCATCTAGTTTGTGCACAACTGAGCATTGCTTATCATGTTACTTGTCTTATTGACCTATTCAGTGTTTATATTTTCATCACTCCTCCTTAGCAAATTAGTAGGCATGGATATCCACTTCCCGAGTATGTGCGAGGTGTAAATACACTTCAGTGCTGGAGGCAAAACTCTCTCATATAACCAAAACTAATCATATAGAGGTTATCAGTGACACTTGCACCACACCTACTGCACAGAGTAAAGACCCTACACACACAGCTGCATATATATGCTGAGGCAATTTCAGGTAACCATCCTAAAACAATAACACCTCCTTTACAGCACAATCAAGAAAGGGAACTCAGCCATCATGTAAGCACTCTGTTAAAACACCACCCACAGCTACACATAGGCTGAATGCTCTGCCTCTACTGCTATGTCCTTAAGGCAAACAAGTGCACAGCACCCGACTAAGTAGCGAGAGAGTCATGGTTAACTGCCTTTTAAGGGCTAAGGTCACAGAGGCACTCTTGTCATTGAACCACAGGCACCAGTATGAATCTGTCATATTCCATGTGGGTATTAATGACCTGAGACATATTTCACTTGACTATATGATACAAGACATGATCAAGCTTGCTGATGGAGGAGTCTCAGTCCTATATTAAACCAAACTCACATCCAGACTAGTTAAAGTGTATGACCCACTGGAACTCATACATGTGCAACTCATCATAAACAAGCTCTCATACTATATCCTTGCAACTTATAGGTCTCCCCTCTATGTCCCAGGAAACTGATACTACCTAGCTCACTGTACTAGAGTCCCTCACCATTCAACCCAATATGGTATTCATGGGAGATCAACTACCCCTCTATAGATTGGAAATCCTGCACCACTTCTAATGCACAAGCCCAGCAATTCCTAAAAATTATTACCAACAGTGGGTCCATTCTCCAACCAAGGGTACAAACATCCTTGACCGAATCCTCACAAACATGAGGGCATCAATGTTCCTCACCCAGTGTAATGTCTTTGCTCATCGGATCTGATCTTAAAGCAGTATTGCATGAAATAAAAATTTAATCTGGGGACACAGTGAAACCAAAAACCTTTAGGAACTATTATAAGACAAACCTCTCTCTACTAAGAGACACTTTGGCTAAATTCCAAGCATCCTCAAACCCAGTAAATACTATAGCTTATGCTGAGCTCATGGCTGCAGTGGTGCAGCACATAGCATCATTTCCTTATAGCCAGAGGTTCTCCGGTTTAATTCTCATCTGGGATGCCTTCTGTGGTCACGTGGGTTTCCTCCCGGTGCTCCAGTTTCTTTCCACATTCCAAAGGCATGCAGTAGGTGGATTGGACACTCTAAATTGGCCATAGGTGTGTGTGCATGAATGGTACAAATGAACTACTGTGGCAGGGCTAGCCACCCAGTGGTGTAAAGCTTGGCTCGTGATAATTGTTACTACAGAAGTGACACCCTGACTGCATATGCCAAATGGGAACAGGGATTGTGGATGAATGGATGCTGAGCTATTTAAAAAATCTCTGTACAGTCATATTGACAGCTGTATAGAGTGAGCTGTGCCCACTCCTATTAAGAATAAGGCAAACTCAAAAGACAAGCCACCCTGGTGGAATCACAGCATCATGTTATACCACAAAAGAAAAAAATCTTTGCCATTCATTGGAGGAACAAAGCCATACATATTAAAAAGCCCTCAAAAAAAGATAATGTAAACAGACAAATAAGGTTCATTTATTTTATTTTATTTTACATTTGTTGACCGGGTTAGTCCAGCTGGATATATGTCCATTTTCAGTGCAGGCCCGGGGAGAAAAGCTCCACAAACAACAACCAAATAGGACAAGACAAAGATATTTGCAATAGAAATTAGTACATTACAATACTTTATAACATATTACTTATCTAGGATTTTATATTCGGTATTCCAATAGGGAAAAACCTGATGTAAAATTAATCTAGATACAACAGTAGTTTGAATTAATAATGGGAATTATATCTAAGAAATACTATAGATACTAAAGTCACACATAATATCAAAAGAAAAACACTAGTGTTAAGTGGATAGAGTATACAAAAGCAAAATACAAGGATACAATTATAGTGTTCAGTCTCACAAAAGTTGTGGTCTTATATGAAAATGGTTAGTCATTCAATTGTATATACATATTTACATGAGGAATAATCCTCAGAATGGTCAAGCACACTATTATTAGTGAGTAAACACAAGAAAATGTTCATAAGAGGCTAGGAATCAAGGGAGTCTAGAAAAGGGGGTATGGTAGTTAGTCTGGGTTATCACAGGGGCATAGCCAGTGTGATTTGAGGTAAGGTCTGAGCTTGCTTTTAAATAGGTTAACTGAGGATAGTTGACTTGGGAGGCTGTTCCAGGTTTTACCTACTGTATTAGAGAACAGGGTGTCACCAGCTGAATTGTTGGATTTAGATATTTGTACGAGTAGTTTATTAGATGAGCGTAAAGTTTTGAGATTGTTGTAGGGGATGACTAGGGATGTAAGTATGGGTGTATTTTGAGGTAGATATAGGATCTTATTGGTTACTATTAGTTGATTGAAAAGTATTATTAAGGTGTAAACTTCTAGTGGCCATTACTTTATTACTACCAGAGAATGAAGCCAATGTTACTCAGTTGTATTATTAATACTTCAAAGGCTAAATTTAAAGAAAAAATGGCTTCTCAGGCGAAGGGCAGCCATAAAACTGTTTGCAGCTATGTATGTAACCTTAGGGGAAATTTGCAACAATGTGCTTAACTTTTTGTAAACAGCACCACCCACACTGAACTAGATGCCATTGCCAGTCTTTTGGCTGACAGTTTCATTTCATATTTCTCCACCCTCTGCCAATAGTCCAAAGGAAATGATGTATACCACAGTTTCCCTAACCATTCTACACTTTCCATGGCCAAAAACACTGCACTGATTGTCCCTGCTAACATCCTGGGATGCTTAATAAATAGAATGAAACATTACCTGTCTGGTCCACTTGAATCACTTTTGAGTTGGAGCCTACAGTCCACTTTTATGCTCAGGGAATGGAAGGTGGAAACAGTCATTCCCCTGTGCAAAAGCGGCCCAACCACTGATCTGGTAGGTACAGGGCCATAAGTCTACTAGCCTCTTATGTAAGGCCATGAAAAGAATCATCATGGATATGATTAATGAGAACAGAGGTAACTTGCAAATGCTAGACCCATGACAGTTTAGGTTTGTTAAAGGAAGCTCATGGATGCTGAAGTTAAGGTGTAAACTTCTAGTGGCCATTACTTTATTACTGCCAGAGAATGAAGCCAATGCTACTCGGTTGATGAGAAAACTCCAAGTTAAGCACAAGATGTATTATGGAAACCATGAAAAAAACTTTATCATTTGTACAAAAGGAAAACACATTAAGAATAAAAACGCCAGGAGACGTGACTAAAGCTCATTTTGAAACTGTCATATAGAGAATTATACCAGAACCTACACCCCACTATATTCAAAGAACAGATTTGTAAACCTAGACAGGAAATGAATATCATCTCCCCAAAACAAAATAGCAACTACTATTAAATAGAATAGCCTATTATACACCTGTGAAACTATAAACCAAGATCCTTGCAGTGGATGTAGTTGCAGTTTTCTAAGAGAATGAGGAATAGGACTATCACTAATACAAGTCAAGAAAATCAGGAGATGTGCATGACTACAGTATGAGCCATCCAAACTTTATTAGGTCACGTTCTGCTCTGACCATTGAAGTGCCAGGAATACTGCCCATTATTGCAGAAAAACACTGTAATTCAACCCATCAATATCCACATTTTCAAGGAAATGGCATTTCACACAAGTGTAATGAAGCCTTTGTGGAAACTTACTGCACCTCCTGGCCTGAGAAAGGGAAATAGGAGTCCACTAGAGAAGCTGTCCTAGCTTAAATTGACAGCTGTGAAGTGATGTTAAGGAAGAAGCAGAATGAACTGCTGGAGATGTGGATGTAAGAGTGACATCACAATGTCAAAACCTGTTATAACAGCTGAGTGGTTCCCTTAGCAGCAGGGGATGATTTCTACTGGTTGATTTTAATAGTGCTGGGTACAAAAATGCAGAGAAGGGTCTTTACTACTCAAAGGGTATTAATGAGAAGAGCAGATTAAATAGACTACCCTCCCGCTATCATCCTATAGCACCTAATGATGTAGAGATCACATGTTTGGCTGAGAAAACCAATAGCGAGGCCTGCAACTTTGCTAATATTCCAACAGCAATTGTTGAGCTCTACAATGAAAGGGTCAATGAGAGCTGTTTATACAAAGCACAAAAGGACATTTCTGACCACTGAGAGGAAAATGTTCAGCAGAAACACATGCAACACATACTTCAATAAATCAGTGTG
Organism: Protopterus annectens; assembly: GCF_019279795.1. Taxonomy (NCBI): domain Eukaryota; kingdom Metazoa; phylum Chordata; order Ceratodontiformes; family Protopteridae; genus Protopterus; species Protopterus annectens. The sequence continues at coordinate 688,931,502 of NC_056748.1, read as the reverse complement.
TCAACCAATCACAGCCCTTAAGGCCAAACACCATGCCTGATACACTAGTAATAGGTGACTCTATAGTCAGACACACTGATGTCCCGCTTACCAGGCTGAACGAGGAGAGGGTGACTGTGAACTGCCTATCGGGAGCTAGGATCTGCCACATAACACACGCACTCAGGTCACTCCAAAGCAAGTACAAATATGACTCTGTCATTGTCCATGCTGGCGTGAATGACCTGAGATGTACCTCCCTGGACTACATGAAAAGAGACATAGAGGAGCTCTCCGATTATGTAGCCCAGACTGGTATGACCCTGACCCTGAGCAGCATCTTGCCCTCACCAAGAATGATGCCACAATAGAAAGACAAGATGATCAGCTTTAACAATTGGCTTAAGTACTGGTGTCATTCTAAGGGGATCCAATGTCTGCCTGCCTGGGATGACATGTTGGACAAGCCACGCTGCTTCGCAAGGGATGGCTTAACCTGTCACCACTGGGCTTCCGGATATTGGCTAAGGCTCTTGCCACCCCCATAGTGCCTTTTTTAGGCAAGGCTCAAAAGACAAACCCACCTCCTTAGAAAACAAAAATGGAAAAAAACTAAGGGTAATGCTGCTCAATGCCAGAAGTCTAAATCTCAAGATGCAGGCACTCACTGCACTCCTCAGCATGGAGAACATCGACGTCTGTGCAGTAACTGAAACCTGGTTCAAGGCTCCTGAGAGCACCCCAGCACTACCAGGCTATACCTTGTATCATGCTTTTCGGCCCCAAAACCCGGGCTGAACCACAAAGGGAGGGGAGGTCCATATTCATCAAGGACACCCACACCTCCAGGTTAGTAGCAACACATGAAGCATCAGAGACCATAGAGGTGCAATTAACCATAGGCAAAACTGCTATACAACTGGTAGCATGTTACAGACCACCCTCCCAATCTCAGGAACCCCACTCAGCCTTCCTGAAGACATTGGAGGATATGAATGCATCACAAAATACCATCATACTGGGAGACTTCAACTACCCAAACATAGATTGGGTACATTATTCTAGCCCTAACACCCTAGCCCAAAGGTTCCTGGAATTCATAAATTCAAATGCACTGGAACAACTAATCACCTCTCCCACTAGGGGAGATAATATACTAGACCTAATCATCACAAACATGGGGACAAAATGCTCCACACCGGAAGTATACCCCTCACTAGTGAGATCTGACCCCAAACTAATCACCCTGGATATACATATCCCACCTCCACCCCCAGCATAAAAGACCACAGTGAAAAACTTCTCAAAAGCAGACTTCACTCTTCTTAAGACTGAGATGGTATCCTTTAAGCCCACTGGGCCAGTGGATACCACATCCCACAATGCTGAATCCTTCACAAATGCTTTCTATGGACATCTCCAAGAATGCATGCATCATGCAATCCCAAATAAATCCAAGTCCCTCTCCACCAAAGGCAAGCGTCCTGTCTGGTGGACCTCAGCCATTAACAAATTGTATAGCAAAAGAAGGAAGCTACTGCACATCAGAGCAAAATCCCATAAAGGGAAGACATCTCTGATCAACATTAGCAGAAAACTACGTTCTCTCATAAAAACATCCAAGGCCAACTTTGAGAGAAAAATCGCTAAGGACACTAAAGATAACCACAAAGCCTTCTTCAGCTATGTTAGAAACCTGGGCGGAAACCCTCAGATATGCTCAGAGTTAGTTCACAACAACAAAAAATACACTGAACCCACAGATATTGCCAACATTCTGGCTGACAGGCTCAGTGCAAATTTCTCCCCTCCCTCACCCCCAAAAGAAGAAATACGTATCCCAGCTGAATGTAATCTCCCTGTCATCTCAGATGAACAAGTGAGAACTGCCCTCAACAAAGCTAAAAACACAGCATCAATGGGACCTGACGGTATCCCGGGTTGCGTGCTACGCTACGTGAACTCCAAGAGGAGCTAGACCTGCACATAAAAATGCTATTTAACCTTAGCCTTACTACAGGATATGTACCTGAACACTGGCGTACAGCAACAGTGGTCCCACTCCACAAAGGGGGTACCTCTACAGTCTGCAAAGCTATGGAAAGAATCATTATGGAACTCATAAATAGAGACATAGGGGACCTACAGACACTGGACCCCACCCAGTTTGGCTTTGTAAAGGGCAGATCCTGCCTTTTGAACCTGGTTGACTTTTTCAAAACAGTCACTAGAGCCATTGATGAGGGCAAAGCAGTCCATACAGCCTACCTGGACTTGGCTAAGGCTTTCGACACAATACCCCACTCAGGCATCATAGATTAGCTCAACAGCTTAAACATAAACCCTTATGTCACTAGATGGGTTGCAAACTGGCTAAAGGACAGAACCCATAAAGTTAAAATCACTGGAGCAATGTCAGACTCAAAGCCAGTCACAAGTGGTGTCCCACAGGGATCTGTCCTGGGACCCCTCTTGTTCGGCATTTATTTCTACAGATGTTAAAGCAAACATGGGAGGATTGTGGCTGACAAAGTTCGCAGATGACTGCAAACTAGGCGCCATAGTCGATACACCAGCGGATACATATATCCTACAAAAAGGCCACACAGAAATGGACAACTGGTGCCGGAGTCACGACCTTAAACTAAATGCCAAAAAATGTATAGTCATCCCCTTTGGGAAAAACAAAGTACCCACAAATTATCACATAAACAGCAACTCACTGAGTACGGAAAAAGTAATCAGAGACCTAGGGACCCAAGTCAACAGCGACCTCTCATTTGACACCCACGTTGCCAAAGTGGTTAGAAAAACATTCTACCTTGCACACCTCATCATGAAGGGATTCACATCCAGATCCAAGGATGTCATTGTACCCCTATACTCCTCCCTCATCAGACCCATGATTGAGTACAATGCCCCATTTGGTGTGTACCTCACCCGGCATTTGCAACAGCTAGAGAGACCACAAAAGTACCTCACCAAGGGGATCAAGGGTCTCCAACATATGTCTTATTCTGCCAGACTAAAGAAACTTCAGCTCTATTCAGTAGCATACCGCCTGCTCATAGGTGATCTCTGCCTGACGTACAAGGCCATGTCCAATCAGGATCTGATGGACATGCTCCATCTCAAAAAATCCAAATCCATCAGGACCACAAGAGCTAAAGACTTAAACCTCGGCACAAGTATGAATAGGACATGCTGGAGGGATAGATTCATAACCCAGAGGCTTCCCATGCTTTGGAACAAGATCCCAGTTCATATTAGGCAGAGCCCCTCACTGACTCTCTTCAAGAGAAATCTTGATGAGTGGATGGGAGATCGTAAGTTTACCCCAGGGGTCACATCTGTGTCACTGCTAGACAGGGGCACAGTAAACTAATTCTATTATATAAGGGGACCTTCATTGTGTCACTACTAGACAGAGGCACAGTATTCTAAATTTATTCTGTACATTTTTGTACGATTTCATGGGGTGGCAAAAGCCACATCACTATGGCTAGGCTTACAAATGCCCCAGGGCAGATAGCCTAGTACTAAACTATGAAACTCTCAAGGATGGCATCATTGAGGTTGTGCTGCTCAGCAGTAGTACCATCATCATGTGTAATGGGACTGCTGATGAGGGCAAGAAACAAGTTTGTTTCATCATAGCTGAAGGTAATATGACACTTTACATACAGTAATCCCATGTGCATTGTGGATGATGGATAGAATGAGTCCCACTCTGATACCTGTGTGCTGACAATTCTATACTATTCCTGGCCACCTCATCTCAGTGTCTACCTCCAGGTATGGACTTTTTGTGTATTACCTAATGTCATGTAACTTTCAGGCCAGTTGTGATTCCAGGTTTGGCAGCATCTTTGAATTACAATTCATGTTACTGGATTTGGAGATAGTGGCTGTTAATGAAGACCATAATGAATTTTCCTGAAATACCTGTGCATGGCTATGTTTTCTACCTGGTACAAATACTGAGGCTCAGGATCCAAAGACGAAACTATGTCTTAAATATACTGCCTACATTGAATTCATGTGGAGACTAAACAGCTTCTGAAGCTTGCATATCTCTCCTGGAGTAAGATAGATGGCACATTCATGAGCACTGCTTTCGTGGAAGCCCTACAGATTTTGGACTGGAGCCAAATAACTACATCAGAGAGAAGACACTGAAATAGGAAATTAAAGTTATATTGCATTGGTTGTTACCAGCTGCACCCCTTCTTCAGATTCAAAATAACATTGATGGATGCTATCACTTTTATATTTTCCATTAGTGTGCATGTGTGTTACTTTAAATGGTTTTTGCAATGCAGTATTGCATTGTATATTGTGCTGCAATGTTTCCTTAAGCTTTAGATATGTTTGTGGACTGTTTAAGACCATTATAGTGTGTGCAGCATTTGTTTGCTTCACTCAGCATGTTGTTTATATCTACAATGCATACCCTGCTAACCTTGCTGCTTCTAAATAAGTTGCTTTTTTTAATTAACAAATTTGTCTTCACCTACCAACTCCTATTACTTAGCAAGTGCACAGTTCTTCTCTGTGCTGGCTTTCCTTGTCTGGCTGTGCTGCACACTATTCTTTCTGCACAGATGTCTGCTGTGAAAAATATATCAGTGTCCCTCGCTGTATAATTCTACAAGGACTCCTCTGTTGCATTCCATGTTTGCTTGCCAAATCGAGGTCTTACCATTTCAGAGAACGTAGGGGCTGCAATGCCATTCTGCCCCTAACGTCTAAGCACATTTTATTGAATTTGCTACTTTAATCATTTATTCTTCTGCGTCTTTCAAAGAATGTTAACTTACAACACCAGAGTGTTCTATTTAGTAGCATTCTATATTTTGACTTTTCTGGGTTTAATTTGTCTCATTTTTCAAGCTCAGTCTGTAGCATATACATTTCAGTTTCAGTTGCATCTCCTCCTGGCAAATAAAATATGTGCCGCCTTCTATTCTTGTTGTATTCATTTTCCCAATTCTTTTGTCCAATTCCAGTCAGCTGCTTTCAAGCTGGTGAGTTGCTACTTGTCACAACTGCTATTCACTGACTTGCATCAGCCAAATTGTGGTTTTGTTAAATTGTAGTTAGCAGATTTGTACAGTGTGAACAGAAAATACCAGAATCGACAAAAACATTCATAACAGCAATAAAAGGTACCCAGAAACTGTGTTATTATCAAACTCCCCAGATGCAAGAGGGCCTATTCTTAGCAAATAAATTGTGTCAAGATGTCAGTGTGATAATCGTCCATGCTGAGTCACAAAATGTAGAACAGCAGAGGTCTATGACTGAATCTATTACAGGCAATATACTAGCACCATGACTGGAAGGCCACTAAAGGAGACACAGAGATTTAATGAGCTACTTTTCAAATGTACTGAAGAAATTAAGATTCAAAGCGCTGGAATGTACTTAATGTTTAATATTTATTGTTAATTCCAGCTGAAATAGTACAGAACAGTAGTAGTTTTTTGAATATTGCACGACTACTACTGCCATGTAGCAGTTTTATTTTGGGTGTATAGTAATGCATCTATCCATAAAAGTGTGATGGAGGGTATATAGCTTTGAGTAGGTGTAATCCTAAAAAGATGCATATCACATGGTTGCTCTTGCCTCTAAGTTCTGCCAATTGCAATAAAGATGTAAAGCTCTTTATATTCAGCCATCTTTACTGTAGATGTTAATGAATATTGCAACTATCACAGTTCTTCAGATATATATATATATATATATATATATATATATATATATATATATATATATATATATATATACACACACACCATGTAATGTTGCATTGTCTTTCTTTTCCTTCAGTTTATCATTATTATCGACAAGGAAATGTTGTGACTATAACTAAAGCTTTCTTTGAATAGCTGATGAAAAAATATTGGGAGTGTTTATCTAATGTTATTTACGGTCCATGATCCTAGTCAAAGTTGTTGTTTTTTATTTATTTATTTTATTTTACATTTGTTGACTGGGATAGTCCAATTGGATATATGTCCATTTTCAGCAGAGGCCCTGGGAGAAAAGCTCCAAGATAATACACACTGAACATTTAGTAAATGCTAGTTTCAAGCAGATTACAGTCATAAGCAATACCAGCAATTAGCAGATGTAGTGCTAACTTATTATAAAACACTTTACAAAGCATAACATTATTTTCAAAGTTATATGTACATAACATTACATTCAGGTTTAATGCACATTGAGCAGCAGTTATACAATTGACCATTCCTGAAATGGAGTGGTAGAAAAAAGTTAGAAGTAGTTGAAGGTAAGGCACCTAAGAAATAGAGAAGTCACTAGTCGGGGTTAGTGCAAGGATATAACCAATGAGTTTTGAAGTATTTCTTGAGTTTGTTTTTGAATTGAGTTAGTGAGGGTTCTAGGGTCAAGTCAGCTGGGAGTCTGTTCCATGTTTTTCCAACAGAGATGGCAAACAGAGAGTCACCAGCTGAGTAGTTGGATTTGTATGTTTGAACTAGGAGTCTAGTGGATGATCGCAGTGGCCAGGTGCTGGTGTAAGGGCTGATAATGTTGTTTAGTGCAGGTATATTTTCTGGTTGGTAAAGGACTTTATCTGCCACTATTAGCTGGTTGAACTGCAGTAGGCATGGCAGTTCAAGCCATCCTCGGCAATTTAGGTTGTGACAGTGGTGTGTCCGGTAGGCTATGCTAGTAGCAAATCTGGCAATGTTTTTGTATAGCTATATAACATAATGAATTATTTAATTACTCACTCATTCACTTACTCCCTCCATCCCTCTACTATGGCATGTTTTGCCTTATTAAAGCAAGAGCATAATAAGCCTTTGTGATGTTACAGCAGCGCATCATTTGCCACTTAGCAGTAAATACTACAGAACAGCAAAGGCAGATGGAAGGAGTACTTCCAGCAGCTTCTGAATTAAGAAAACCTCACATAAGCTGTACTGCCCTGACAAAGCCTACGTTGAGAGAAGAGGAGGAGCCCACCATAGAATATGTAAAAGTAGGATTAAGGAAAATGAAGTCAGGGAAAGTAGCAGGCTCAGATGAGGTCACAGCAGATATGACAACGAATCCTGTGTGAGATAGGGGAGAAATGGCTCCTGGGGGTACTCAAAACAGTGTGGAGAGAGATGCGTATTCCAGATGACTAGAGAATAAGTACACTCATGCCAGTGTACAAGAACAAAGAGGATATCCACAACTGTGGGTAGCATAGAGATATCAAACTCCTGTCATATTGTATGAAAGTTATGGAGTGAGTGATTCATCAGCAGAGTAGTAGAATGTAAGATTGGAAATCTGCAGGTCAGAGGATACAGCTTATCTGACCCAATGTTTACTGTGAGACAGTTGAGAAGAAGCTAGAGATGAAGAAAGAGTCCAATAGGACATTCCTAGACTTGGAGAAAGCATATGACAAGATCCAAAGAAAGCTGAACTGGGCAGTCTTGGGGTGATTCAAAGTCCCAAAACATTGGTAGAATTAGTGCAGGCTACGTGCAAGGACTCAATGACTCAAATACGAACACTGTTCTCTCTCTCATAGGGGTTCCCAGTGAGAGTATGTGTGCATCAGAGTTCACCTCTGAGCCTACTGCTGTTCATACTGACGATGGTTTACATTAACAAACAGGTCAGAGGGGACAGATAAAGTTGCTGTTATACAGACGAGGTGGCATTATTGGCAGGTTCTGAGCAACAGCTTCAGCAAAGGATGGGGGAATGGAATGCAAAACTTGAAGGCACATGGGATGAATCTGAGTACAGATAAGACAGTGGTAATGGAAATAAATTGGGGAAATCAGAAGAAGCTCATAACTGAGATGGAAGGGGAGCTAGTGGAACTAATGAACAACTTCAAGTATCTGGGAGGGGTGGTTGTGAAGAAAAGTCTGAACGAAGGTCAAGGATAGAATCAGAGGGGCTGCAATCAGCTGGCATAGAGTGTTGGGTGTAATGTATGACAGAAAATTGCCAAATAAGCTGAAAAGTAAGGTGTACAAAATAGTGGTGTGACTAGTACTACTGTATGGTAGAGAAACCTAGGCAATAAAGTCAGGATAGAAAGGGGGAGCTAGAGGTGATGGAAATTAAGTGCCTAAGATGAGTGGTAGGATACACATTATGGGTCAGATGAAGACATGAGAACATAAGACCAGAAGCCAAAGTAGTTCCAATTGCAGAAAATATCAAAGAGGACAGATTACAGTGGCTTGGGCACATGTGCAGAAAAGCAGGAAACAATCTGGAGGAGATGATTCGGGACAAACAACAAGAAGGCAAGAGGAAACAAGCAAAAAGAGATTGATGGATTGTGTGAGGAGAAGATCTGCAACAGTCAGGCATGAGTGTTGAAGAATGCAAGAGTGTGGCATTGAATTGAGAGAGGTGGCAACTGTCAACACAAGAACCCAACCTCATGTAGAAAATGGGAAAAAAGGGGACTGATGATGAAGTATGAATATGAAAGAAAATTAGTAAGATTATTGGAAAAATGTTAAAATGAGAATGGCTGGGGCCAGTGCTGCTTAAAGCTGTATTGCTAATATAATTCCAAGGAATATGTGTGAGTTAGCTGTACTTGGAGGACTAAAGGCACATGAAATCTCACTTTAATCATAGCAGTGCATAACTGACTAAATGACTAAGTATTCCTAAGAAATACACTATACATTTGGGACATTTCAGAGTAGGGGGTGTATACTATCTTCAAAAGAAATACTTTACTGAATATTATATCTAAAGCAGAAATCCTCACCAAGGAAACAGATGAAAAAATTAACAAAATGTCTGTAATAATCTAAAAGATCAAACCAGAATAAAGTTTCACATTAATGATTTGCAGTGTTGATGGTATATCATATTATGGTAGGATGGGGGTGTGTAGGGGTATTTATAAGGCAGCAGGCATTATACAAGTCATTCTTTGAAAAGTCATTTTGATAATTAATGATGATCTTGTTTGTTCATGTATATCCCTCATCTTTCTGTATGCAATGTTAGAGCTTTTTATGCTGCATAACATGTACCAGGTCAAATGGAATTTTTCCTTGTTTACAAATTATTTAAAAAGTCATACGCTTTATAGATGAAGTAATTTTTCAGAACCTTACTTGCCCTATTTACTTTTTTATTTCTTGCCAAATGCTTTTTTAGCTGTGAATGTTTACTGTGCATGACGGGCAAATGTTCTGAAAATAATTTGATCTATAAGTTCCATTCGGGCACACCAATACTTTGGCCCATGACACGCTTCCAGTCACACCAGTGCATAATCTCTGTTTATCTGTTCTTTGCAATCTGCAGAGAATTTTATAAGTAGTTCTCATAACAGAGTTACTTAACTGTAAAGCTTGGGCACATGTGCAGAAAAGCAGCTTGGGCACATGTGCAGAAAAGCAGGAAACAATCTGTTCTCATGTCTTCATCTGACCCATAATGTGTATCCTACCACTCATCATGTTCTGAAAATAATTTGATCTATAAGTTCCATTCGGGCACACCAATACTTTGGCCCATGACACGCTTCCAGTCACACCAGTGCATAATCTCTGTTTATCTGTTCTTTGCAATCTGCAGAGAATTTTATAAGTAGTTCTCATAACAGAGTTACTTAACTGTAAAGCTTCAATGTTCTTAATGAGTGGAATGAGCAGCTGCTGATGGGCCAAATGACTGGCAGATAAGAAAGAGAAACTGCATTGTAAATTGAAGCAACACAATTTTGTTGATGAAAATGAAAGAGCTGTGTCGTGAGAAAGGATTAGAAATGCAAAGTATGTGTAGTGTTTCAAAATGTCTCCTCTTCACAAGCAGCACCTTGCCAGACAGCCAAGAATAAGGGACAAGTCAACCAGTCTTAATCTAGTAATATCATAATCTTTATTAGATGAACAAGATGGAATGATATCTGTGAGCTCCATAATACCCTAAAATGTTATCCAGTCACTGAGAGAGATGACCATCAAAAGTTCCCATAGATGGGCATGCAGCACACCATAGTCAACAAGCTGCACGTGTGTACATAGGTCAATGAATGGAATAAAGGTACTTGAAACAAACATTTATTGAGATGTAAAAGGACTGCAGACTTGTGCAGATGAAAATTGCAAAACAATGAAAACACCATGTTGTGCAACATGGTCCACAGAAGGCAACGCACTAGTAAAATCATATTGTTGATGCATTGAAAGCTCTATTTATTTGCTTACTTAATTATTTTACAGGAAGAGCCATGATAAAGAGTGAAAGTGAAGCAATACATGGAGAAATGTTACACATTAGCAATAGAAGAAAACAGGCAAATCGCAGGTAACAGGTGCAGGAGTAGCACACAATTTATGGAGACAAGGAAGGAGAATGTACAGTTGCATGAAAGATGGGTCGACAAACCAGACTACAACACAGCATACAGGAATGGTACGTGTGCATTGGCAGTGCAGGCAAAATACAAGACAGGGATGTATAAACATTGTCAGACTGGGTTTACACTGAAAATTTCAAATGCCGTTTTGCACACTTTGAAGATCGAAAGTCAGTTTTCAAAGTCGCATAATGGTGATTCAAAATATGTCGAACTCACAACAATGAATGCTACTGTGCATTTTCTGTTGTGAGATCAACATATTGATTGGAGATTGCACTACGGTAGGAATCGGGAACGTTGCCCCTTTCCTCACCGTAGTGCGATCTCAGAGATGTAATATACAAGTAGCATGAGATGTTGAACATCATTGTATGTTCAACATACAATACAAAAACATACAAAAACATGTGTTGAACATCAGTGGATGTTCAGGTAAGTTCAAAAAATGTCAAGTCGAATTCGACTTAACATTTTTCTTGTTTTATTATTTTAGTTGGTCGATGTTAATTTTGACAGTGTTTTTTGAGTAACTGTAAACCGTCAGACAGAATGTCTTCACCTAGGGTGCAGAAGCATGTGTGTGGACAGAAATAGCCATAGCACAGACAAGGGAACAGCGCAACATGCAGTCATGAAATATACTTGTGCATGGCAGATAAGGACAGGTTCCAGCACTACCTAGAAATGCAGAGATAGTCATGCATAACTGATGTACTTAAATGTAAGTAGCACCCAGAATTTGTAGCAAGCAGCATCTAAATTGGCTGCATGCATCATCTCATTTTCAATGCATACAAACCATACCTCTCAACAGTCTCTGATCTTGTCATAAACCTTTGTCCCTGTCCATTATAAACGTTTTGATTTTTGCTGTGAAATACCAGAGTATTATAATTAATAATGCCAGAAAATACTCTCATACTTCTTGTTCAGAAATTGCACATTGATGCAAAACTTGTTGATCTGTTAAGTCAGTTACAGCAATATGTATCAGTTGTCCGTGGTTTAGGCATCTGTTTCCCATTATATTTGGCTTTGTCCAGAATTCTTGAGCAAAAAAGTTGAAAGGCGTGATGCAAACATATCTAAGCAGGGCAGATATACATTGATGTACGTATGTGTGTGACAAAGGAAGATACTGCCAGCAAAACTATCTTTAATTGTATAAATAATTCTGTCATTTGTGAATATCAACATGGTCTATATAAGATGCTTGTGTTACAAATTTATAAGAAATGTATGTCATGTGTATATCAAACTGGCCTGTACAGACGTGTTAAAAATGTATTTTATAAAGTGCTTGTGCTTAAAATGTAACCACAGTGTGCCCTAGTGGAATAATATATATATATATATATATATATATATATATATATATATATATATATATATATATATAGTGGAAACTGGAATACAGGAGATTAACTTCAGAAAAATAGCTGAAATTAAATTACTTTATAGGCTAGACCAGAGATATAATGTCTGTGCTGAGAAGATTTCTGTATTGTCTTTAGAGTGAACTAATTACCACCTCTGAAAGTATGAAGGAATGGAATTGTTTTATGACTTCTGGCATCTGCCAAATATCTGAGGTCTATGCATTTTCACAGGTAGATGCTAAATACTGCCATCTTCCATCAGTGGGGGTTTCACCTAAACTAGTCAGATGACAAGAAATGATGTCATTCTGTAAGCTATCCCAGCAGTAATATTTGAGATATTAATTTGCGAACTCTCTGAGAGGGACAGTGCATTCTGTATTCTGTCTTAGACCTGACAAGATCCATTCACCACACATCTGCTTTGCTCTGATGAAGTAAGTTTCTAGGGAGCAGTATAATTCACTTACATTAAGTCAGGAATATAGCAAAACTTAGTTTACATATTTGTCTTTACTTAAGACTGTCTTGCAAAGTTCTTTTAAATATTTCTTGTGATTTTGAACTCTGATGTAACTGTGAATATATACTGAGTATTTTCTTGTTGTTTTTTTATTAAATATATTTAAACCTTTCATCGTGGCTGATCTGTCTAGAGATATTTAAGTTTTGAGAGTACTTGCATATTTATTTGGTGAAACTGTGTGGGCCACTCCTAATAGCCTTGCTCTTGGTCAAACTACCATTTGTATTAATATTAATATTACACAGTAAGATTGGACTTCCTTTGTTAAGGGCCTTAAAGTAGCTGATAGAGTTGGCTGGTGGCAGCGATAACTACCTTACAGTCTGGGAAAAAGGGGACATAGCTAGTAAACCTGTGCCAGCCTTTCCCAGGTAGGTGTGTGTGTGTGTGTGTGTAAATCAAACCTCAAAGAGTGTGTGTGTCAGCTGCTTGGGCAGGGACACTAAGCAGTGGTTGGATAGAGAGGGTGCTGGAGGTCTTGGCTTGGCTACTCAGCTGAGATCTCAACTGTATAGCTGTGCCAGTAGGGTTTCTTTTTTGGGATCTGGTGAAAGAGGAAGAAACCAACCCTGGACTGACTGTGGTCTCTGTGTGCTCTTAAGGGAAATTGCAATTGATGCAGAGAACTACATTTGGAAATACTTTGTGTGTACTTGTCATTCTCCTAGTGTATGCCCCCCACTGTTGCCAGTAGTGAAGATTCAGGCTTTTTGATTACTGGTCCAGTGGTGGGTCATCACAATGTGTAAAAGCCACTGTTCAGCTGTGGGATTACAGTCCTGCACACCTAGTCATACGAGTGCAGACATTACAGGCAAATGTGAAAAATACAACAGACAAAAAAAAAACATGTTTGTGCAAGCAGATACTGACCAACATAATTGACATGTATAGCCAAAACCTCCAGAATGAACTCCAGAGTATGAACAGTTAAATGAAGTAGGAATTGACAGGAAGGTAGTGGTATAACATTAAGCCTTTTGACACAAAAGTAATATGTATGCAGACATACTGTTGAGATGTACACCTAGGAAAATTATATGGCATCACCTTACATCTTGGAGTTATCCCGGCATATATCTCCAATAACTGTAAGATTTTTAATAGAGTGGTGGACACATCTTTCAGGCTATGGGCAACAACAGAAAAGAGGCCTCATCAGTTGTACCATACATCTTATGCTGTAGCTCTCCCTTATAAGTATGTGGCCTCATGCTGTTTCTTGGCAAATAACAGTTGTATTAGACAGGTTAGTACTCTCTAGCTTCCAGACCATCGATGTGATAATGCAATGTGATGCCTACATTATTAAAAACATGGCATAAACTGTGACAGCACCTACCACTCACATTCCTAGAATGCCAGTTTGGAGACGGTCCTGTGTACCACACCACACCACATCTGACATGCTAAATGACACTTTCTGGGACTTAACACATGATGTACCATTCTTTCCTGTATGCAAAACAAAGTAACAGAAATCAGTAATCACATCATACAGTGCACATGCCCAATAAAAGCCCGATATCAGCAGGGAAGAATCTAGTTACTAAAGGCTTATATAAAATGGAAAAAAACAAACAAAAAAAAAACTACTCACTCGTCTGTTTAGAATTTTTTAAAAGTTGTTGCAAATCATTTTTTTAAACAAGAAACATCTTTATTGAATTATCTCTTTACTTATCTTGATGTTGCAAAGAAAACTGCTGATGTTTTAACTACAATAATAATTAAAAAAAATAATTTTGTCTAGTGAATAGTATGGGGTAGTAGTAGTTAAAAGTGTGTAGTAATGTAGTTACTCAGTGTCACACACTACATTTAATGTGTGAAGCTGCATTTCAGTGGTGGGTTTTGTTTAAAGTCACTCCCTTCAATACCACACTGGACGTTGTGCTCCTTCATTCTATGCCTGCATCATCTGTCTATTGACAAAGTCTGGTTATTTCCTTATAGTAAAAGCAGATGTTCATATTTCTACAAAATAAGAAAAATGTAATGTGGCAAACCATTTAGCACAAAATAATACTTACAGTGGCAGCATTGATTCGATTCTAGGTCTTAACTAGATTTCATGAATCCCAATAAATGCAAGATACATTCAGTTTTGTAATCATTTTAAACAACTTGCAATACTCAATAACCACTCAAGCTCTACACACATTAGGCATATTCATAATAAGTAGTGCAAATGGGATAGCGGTATTATGATGCTTATGAATGAGCATTGGAAAGGGTCGATTCATAGAGGCTATTTACACTAATACGCAAGGCATGAAAAACTAGAGATGCAAATGAAAAACTTTGTAAAGCTTAGTATGCTAATGATGTATTTTTGAAAATCATAGTCCAACATCCTTTCGGTGTGCACACCCATTGTTAAATGTGATGGTTCACCTTTGATATTGGAGTTGCAATCAGCGAACTTGTTTGTCCAAGTATGCACAAGCATTTTCGTTGCACACAAATTAATTATTTCTCGCACCAAAACCCCTTCAGTACCCTTTCTTAGTATGTTTCATTTCAGTGCTTGTGCATTCACCCAGTCAAACCCCATCAGTAACATGTCCAGGTATATGCACAAGCACTAAAATTAATCTGTTCTCTAACCGACCCCTTCAGTAATATGGCCAGGTATGCACAAGTACTAAAATGAAGCATTTAATAACCAAATTTCAATGCACAGATAGAACAGAAACTGAAGATGTGATTCAAAGATAAGCAGCCTTCAAGAAGTAATCAAAGGAAGGTTTATTACCAATTCACATTCGTTAACCAATAGCTTCCGTGTAAAAAATATAGGTGAACTTCAACAGAACCTTCTAGGTGATATGCACACTATATGCCAATGAGTTAATTATAGATTCTTGTCTGTAAATCAGATGTATGAACATATATACAAAGTCCCTTAACTGCATAATAGCTGCCTCCCTATTGCTTTTGTGTTAATCAAGTTATGCATTTCCGATAAAATGTGCTTGTTTATAAAAAGTCCTCCACATTTCTGAAGTCCTTCTGGCAGTATTAGGATTTGCATAACCTGATAGTGTTACTCTTCACTGATCAACATTATGAAAATGTGAAGCCCTGGTTTATGAATACTGTCCATTGTCAGCAATATTTTGTTTATCCAGTTGCAAACATTAATATAAAGGCTAAACATTTCTTTCTGTGTTTTTTTAATAGTTGAGATTCTTAGACAAAGATTAACATTGTCCCGGTCCCCTTCAATAACACACATCACACCAAATGACATTTGACGACCTTTATTATATTTCCATAACATAGCGTTAATCACCAACTTTATTAATTACAGCTATTCATGATGTAATTAATACTAGAATACAGCATAACATCCTTGTAATGTTAATCAGGACAGCGTACCTAATCACCCTGCCCAACAAGCAGGGTCCATACCTCTCAAGTGTGCCTCATTACGAGGAACGTACCTCATTTGGGATCTTAAAAAGTTCATGTTCCTCGAAGTTCCTCAAAGTTCCACATTGAAAGACTCTGTCACACATTCAGTGTTAGGAATTCTTTTAAGTGAAATCCATTGTAAATAGAAGTGAATCATATTAATTCATTAAAAGATCTTCTTTATAAGTAAAAACAGATTATTTTAACCATCCTATGACCTTCCTAGTTGAAGTTGTTAGTAAGCCATTAGTATGTGTTCCACATTTTGCCCATTTATTCCACATTATGAGGGCTAGTGTTCCTCATTTTGGACATGGAAGGTTGAGGGCAATGAGCAGGATCCATACCTCTGCTCCTTTACTTTACCTATGAAGCAGCGTCCTGACTCGCTTCATACACCATCCATTGAATTACCATCCATCAAATAAACACCATCCTTACCTCAGCTCAGTTATCTATTCAGCAAGTTTCCTCCAACTACTCATTTCCTTTCCCCAGATCATTGAAATGAACATCCAGACATCAGAGGGGTAATGGAAGAGGGCAAGCCTATCCCTCTTCTCTGTCAACCAGCCTGATCGGCTGTTCCCCCTCCCTTCTACCCAAAATTGTTCAATCCACTTCCCATAAAGGGAACGGTCAAGCCAAACATCATTTGTACAATAATTAGCTGGACATTACCAGCCCTTGGCTATTACCTAATGCTTACCAAAGCCTCACCTGCCACTGGAGCAAGCATACTCAATCCCATTCATCAACACTACCCAACCCCTAGCAACGAAGACCCCAGCTAACAATACAATGTGAAGTTCAATTATGATATTCCCTAACAATTTCAAGCAAACAAGACATTACCTTGTGAGTACATATTCAGCTACACTGCAGGAAAATCAAACTTTTCATCCCCTCCATCAGCTGCCACATTACTCAGCCTTCGGTCTTGCCTGTCAAGTCCATGTTCATTTCGCCCATCACGTAAAATCCACTCTGCACATTCCATCTGCCACCTCAGTGTTGTCCAATGACCCCACCGCTTATTTGACACCAAAGCATGATCATCTTGGAATGCTCTGTATCTCACCACTGGAACTCGTCACACCATCATCTACAAAGAAAAGGACAAAAGTAAATTCTCTAATATGTAAAGAGAAGTCTCCATCTTATACTCACCTATTCCATACTACAGCCACAGCTTTCCAAGACCCCATCTTTAAGATCCCCTTTCAAGCCATCGCATGATGCCTTCTGCCCCCCAGCACTTTCAGTCAGTAACTGTTGCCCACTTGTGCTCCCCATGTGCAACCTCCTCACTCTCCACTGCTTCCGTCATCTGTGAACTCACTGCTTAGCGACCCAACTGGTACTCATCACATGACCATCTACAAAGAAATGTACAAAAGTAAATCCTTCAATATGTAAAGAGAAGGCTCCATCTTATACCCACCTATTCCAAATTATAGCAGCAGTGTTCCAAAAAAAAACTCAACTGCAAGAAAGAAAGACAAGACATGCAAATCATCTAAAATACATAATGCACATTTCAAAACATCTTCAGAAACAACCTATCCTGTCAACCCAGGAAGGAGTGCACCTGTCAACCCAGGAAGGAGTGCACCACCGCCCCACACATTTATGACAAAGCAGCCATAACTGAAGCTATGCTTCCAGTGAACTTATCCAGCACCCACTATAAATTTAACTACCAATCGAGTATGTTACAACTAAACCCAACAACTGAAGGGACTTATCAGTATCCACAACCAGAGTAAACTTGCAATTCCATACCACATCGCTAGAGCACTGTATAAGCCAAGCTAACATATTCTAAAACCATCTGCCTAGCTCTTAACCTTCCTTCTCCAAATGAGTTCAATAATACACATTTTCTGGCCTAAAGGAAGTCTATAACTCCTAATTGCCCATTCATGGTGTAATCCACCACCTTTTCTCTAAATTACAACAATTGTAGCACGATCATGCATAGCCCAGAGATAACAAAATGCAACTAAAACTAAAATGTCAGTCATTATTTTCTGACTTCAACTCTCAGACATTAGCCAAAAAAACAGCAATGTATTAGAAATGGGCCCAAAACATGAGGGGAGGAATGAACATTCTGCAAAATCTGTACAAGTGCCACCATGTATGCATGGAAAGCAAGCCTGCCTCAAATCCTGTGAACCAACACCTCTTCCCCAAGCCATACATATCACAAACCTGTTATGACTCTAAACCAACCTTTGTCCATTTAAAACCTAAATTAATTTACCCTTCCAAACAAATATTTGTGAAAATCTGTACTGTGGAGAGTCCCACCCCGAACTCTCACCCCAAACCTACCCGCACTCCCATTAAACGAGGAACTGTTGCAGACGGGCACTAGATGACTACAATACCTCTCAACTTTAAAGCATGGACCTTGAAAGCCTGCATCTGATGTATGTCTTCACTCGCTGCCTTCAAACCCCAACCATCTGTCATCAAACCTCAACTTTACAAACAAACCTAAAACATGAAGCAAGTCTGAACCTCCCGTGAAACCACTGCCCATGCTCACAAAGCAGTCCCAACCATGAAAAATGCAGAATCACCTTCCAACCCCCTAGAGCCAGGCACAAGACAGCACCATGAAACCAATGCAGCTCCTGACAGACCACATCCTTCAAACCAGACAAGAGCAAGCGCAAACAATGCGACAAGTCTGCAGCACCTGCCCATGCTCCAACACTGTGAAAGCACCTCTAATAACTGTCTAGTGTCCAACTTGTCTCTGTTACGACTATGTATGAAAAACTATTAGAAAAGACACACACCATACTCAAGTCCTAACACATATAGGGGAAATGTAAATAATTCCTTTTCAGCTCTAAAGAAATGAGGCAGAATGTTGTGCCATAGTTATGACTCTAACAATACACCCATGCAGCTCCCCCAACATTCCTGCCCGCCGATTTCTCTTTTTTCTCTTCCCCTCTCTTCTCTTGTGTGCATGCTTGTGTGAGGAACAATGTATGTGAGCCTGTGAGCTCCATTCTGCTCATGCGCCATGCTAACTACAGACAACTTTGTGCAAAGCCTGCGAAAGTGGCAATGGGAAACAATGCCATTATAAAATAGTAATGATGACAACTATACACAATAACCATGGGACCTGCAACTACAAAACCCTATCAACAACCAGCCAACCAACAGCATTCATCCCTCCACAGAGCCTAAACCTAACTCAACTAACAACCAATCTATTTTTTTTTTTTTTTTTTTTTTACAAAAAGTGCAGAAAAGCAATGACAGCTCCAGTCGGCAATGAACGAGCAGCCCAAACTGAAATCTCGACCGCTTGTGAACACTCCAAAATGTTTAATCACACAGAGCTCCAAGGCAAAGGACACCACTGTACCAATACCCCAACCACAGTCCTACGAGGCGAATGCACATTGCCATGAGTAAACTGCTGGTTCTTGGCTAAAAGCATACAAGCACCCTGCCCAACTTTACCCATGTCAAAGGGGTTCATCTTAAAGCACCGCAAATTATGACATGTGCTTCACGTTTTTTCTTTATATATATATATATATATATATATATATATATATATATATATATATATATGGAATGAGTCTAAAATGGGGCTAGTCAAACTTATGTGCAATTTGGGAATTCCAAAATTGCTGCAGTAATGGGGATGTCCACCATCAAAAACTTGATCTGGTCAGTATCAATTACACCTTGAATACTAAGCCATTTTCCATCAAATCAATTTTCCTGTAAGCAAAATTAACTAAACTCTTAGAAATTCATTCGTAGTATTCCTTGTCCTTTAATACAGCTAATACTGCTTCTGAGTTCTCAGTACTATCCATTATCACAACCTCATTTCCTTTGTCTGGTTTTATTATTTTATTATATTTTGTCCATTTCAACAATATTTCATTTTCCTTAGATTATAACACTTACTGTGAGCAACAAACCCATAATTCTTCTTAAAACCAGTTTCATATAACATTTCAAAGAAAACTAGCACAGGCGGCAATGGAGAATTGAAAGAATAATGTTACTGAAGGACAGCATCTAAGGTACATTCACCTTTGTAAAAGCCATTCTGTGATCTGATTGCCAAGATTAGTTTCGTAAGAAACATTTTAAATTCTACTAAAGTGTCAACTACACGAGCGACTGAAAGAGTGATGGCTATCCTGTCACTGCGCCTGTGCACCAGTCCCACTGACCTGCTCAGAGCCTGCGAAAACCCCTCAGATGCCACTGAGCAAACTACCTCAATGGAGCCCGGAACCAGAAATCCCAAACCCGAGCAAAACCACCACCACCACCACCACCACCACTAACGAGATGTAACCCGGCAATGCAAGTGCATTGCCAATTCAAAGCTTTTTTTTTTTTTAAACACCCAGACTACAGACATGCTGACCCCACCAACCCCAAGCCTGCACAACCAATGCACCACAGATGTTCCAAACAGCGACCCCCACCCCCCCCCCGCTGACAACAAGCAGCCACAGAACCATCAAGCGAGTGGACAAAGAACGTCAACCACAAGCAGCCACACTGAAAGTCAAATGTAGCTCCAGTCATGCTAGAAAGAGGAACAAAGCCATAGCTAAGGCAGAAACAAAACATTCAAGTATCCTTCATACCACGTAACCACTGTTCAATGATGGATTATACCTTTTTTTTTTTTTTAATTAGTTAGTGTTGCAACATGCATGCGCGCCAGAAGCCTCCACCAATTCGTAGCCCGCAAAACGGCCATCCTAATTACATCCAGGCCCCAACCTCCACAAAACCCAAGATCGACATGAATGCAAAAAAGAGGTATCTCCTCAAACATGCTGCCCCCATTACAAACTCACACATGGGCAGGCACCACCACCGAAATTATGCTATAATTCTCAACTAAGACTCAAGCACCTGTCAATACAGTTTCTAACTATAGAAGCTTACACCCCCCCCATACTTAACGCCTTAAACTTTCTGCCATTGATCAAATTACCCATCTATTCACAGAATACTCCCCCAGACTACACAATCAACTCTGTACCTACTCCTGAAACCCAAAAGCCTAATGCATGAAATATAATAAAGCCATACATCCACTACTGCTACTTTATCCAGTATTTTTTTTTAAACTGCTTCCTTTGCCATAGTTATATCTTATACAGCCACTACTCACCTATATCACCATATACAAACCACCTGTCAGCAACCTGGATCCTGAGGCCCACCTGCCCCTCAGGAACACCCAAAGGTCATCTCGGACGTACACTTGCCTTAGCAAGTTCACGCCAAAATGTGACTGCTTAACCCAACTACACTAGACTAAACCTCTTAAACCCCTCCCCATCATTATCTCACTTCCTCCCAACCATCCTTGCCTCCACTTAACCCTTTCACCACCCCACCCCACTTAATGCCCCTTAATATTAACCTACCCCCCCTATGAAGATGTCCCAGGACAATTTAGTTTGTGCCAAACTTCATTTATGGTATATAAATTTATTTATTTATTTTATTTATTTCGCATTTGTTAACCGGGTTGGTCCAGCAGGGTAAGAATTTACCTTTTTTCAGTGGAGACCCGAAGGGAAAAGCCCCAGACAGACTTACAAATACATACAAATAGAGACAAATTAACAATATTAAAGAGCAAAACAATCTTATGGATACAATGGATAAGAGGAACATAATGTACTCGATGGAATAGTAACATAGCTATATATACAAAAAGTGTAATAATAGGTTGTAACAGGTGAAACAACAATAATAAATCCAGCAGGTAAGCAGGAAGGAAGTTAAGGTTGTAGGTAATATAATGAAAAGAAACAAGGTATAATTAGATTATAGGTTCATAGGTTGATACTAGGCTATCTGCCCTAGGGCATTTATAAGCCTAGCCAGAGTGTGTTTGGCTTTCGCCACCCTTTTAGATTAGTTGACTGTGCCTCTGTATAGTAGGTCACGGAAGGTAGCCCTTTTGAGGTTAGTTTACTGTGCCTCTGTCAAGCAGGGACACAGAAGAGATTAGTGGCTAGAAGAAGAAATGTGTAAGTGCAGGGGCTTCAGAATTGAGGGAAAGTAGAGTGAGCGCAAAAAAGTATTTTTATTTATTTTACATTTGTTAACCGGGTGAATCTGACTGGAGCTGAAAAGGCCCTTATTTCAGCAGAGGCCCGCACTAGAAAGAGGTCATTACTCAAGGGCACATGTTCTGCTACCAAAAAAAAAAAACAAAATCTGTGAACGGCTAAATACCAAACATAAAACATTGGAATGTAACATCATCAAATGTGGATAATTTTGGAAATCATTCATCAAATGGTTATAGACAGCCAACAACCATGAAGTAACGTGATGCATAAGGTAAGTGAAGGAAACCTTTTAAATTTTCCCTTTCCCCCACTGTAGTGCATTCTCAGAGTTTGTATATATAGTTAGTGGGGTCTGGGGGCACAGCTCCCCACCTTCGTTGGTTGTTGTCACAGTGTTGGCCAACTATGGCCATTCAATGAATGATTTCCTGACATTATCCGCATTCCATAATGTGATGTTTTAGTTTTGCTAGTTAGCCATTTGCAAATATTTCTTTTCGGTAGCCAAACATAGACCCAATAATCAGTTCTACTGTTTATCGTGGAAGTGTTAATATAAAATCTTCCAGTAGCTTGTATGCAGCATGGGTGAGTTATTAATGCAAATATGAGCAAGCAGCTAGTATGGTAACAGAGAAGCAGCTGAAGGTGTCTTCAGAATCTGAAGTTGTTTTAGGATACACTTTTGTACAGAAAGTAGTCCGAGCTGTAATTCATATTGTAGTCAGCAATGATGATATCAGCAAAGACTTCTTTTTCTCATCTGTCATTTGATGTAATGATTGAAAAAAAACAAAGAAACAAATAAATACATCAACAAGCAAATATAAATAAATAAAAAATAAAACTACATGAATAATAGACATCATCTTCAGTTGCATGTTCTTAAAAATTAAAAATACATTAAACTAAGAATGGTTTTCCATAAAATATGAGGTGTATTGCTTAGGGCCCCTGCTATCATATAACAATACAGGAAACTCATTTGTCATTTCTTTTTTTTTTTCAATAATCATTTTTTATTCCAAGGAAAAGTAGCTCAAAGGTGGAGTAAACTCTCCTCCTATAGTATCCAATAAAATAGTCACAATTATTGTTTTTCACAACCATATTACAAATTCACACACTATGTACAATATATACAAAATGCTTCCATTGGTTAACTTCACATTATATGTCAACCTCATGTATTAATCATAGGTACAGCACTAACAATCAAAAGGAAAAAAAAAACAAAACAACATTAACAAATCAAAGCCAACAATCTGTATTTTCTCTACCTCCTCTATCTAGTCTAAGATTGATTTTACACTGTACTCTGGGTCCCGAGAAAAAGTGGATAGGAACCTCTAAGCCAACACAATCTTAAAAATTTGCTCCCATATTTTTATATTGTTGATATGTTTCTTATGGTCACTAATTAACAGTTTATGCACTAAGATGTGTTTTATTGCCAACAATCTGAAATTTTCCCATGATGTCTGGGCTGGGTTCAACCAATTCTTGGCTATATATAATTTCATTAATAAGCAAATATTCATAATTACAATCCTTTTTGATTTATCTAAATTCTCCGGGGGAATATGAAGAATCATAAACTCCCAAGAGAGTGTTGAGTTTTGGTAGCCCATTTTTTGTAACTGCAATTTTAGTGAATTCCACAATTTATAAATGCACTTACAACTCCAGAACATGTGAAGCAAATCCGCTGTCTGATCTAAGCATTGTGGGCATTTGGGTGAATTCTTCGCATCAAATTTGTGAAGAGTGAGATGAGTATAGTATGTGTTGTTAAATATCATCAGCTGCGTAAATACCAATTTTTGAAGGGATACGGACTTTAATGTTAAACTAAATGCCTCCAATATCTTATTGTCATCTGACAATACCAATTTCTCCCTCCAGTAACTCGATAAAAGAATATAATTGTTGTACTTCCTCTCTTTTATCAATTTGTATGCTGTGGTTATATATTTTCTATCCTGCAACAGTGCTTCCCACAGATTATGAGAAGTGATTAAGTCCTCCCCTTTCATTTCAAAGTTGTTAAAATAGTTTATTACCAAGTCGTTTAGCTGTCTTACAATAATTAAATAGGAAATAGGAAGTTCCATTTCTCTTAAAATATCATGTACTGCTACTCCTAGAAAAGGATATAAATCAAGTACAGTTAACTCCTTAATTAAGGGGAATTTCTTTAGATGTATCAATTGACTACCAATTGTTAAGTTTGGGTTTCCATGAAACGGTTGGAAAACCATCATATATTGTAATAAGTTTAAGGAAGCAAAAAGAGTTTGAATTGCCGTTACATAGCTCTTGATGTGCTCCATTAACTTATATTTACTCATTGTTCGATTATTCAGAAAGGGTAATGCTTTAACATTGACTCCCACTTCACTTATATGCTTATACGTTAGGAGCACCCATTTGGGTGTCCATTTTCTACTATCACTGTCGAAGTAAGACGTCTTTAAAATCCTGTTGGCCTGAATCACTAAATAGTAAATTTCAAAATCCGGTAACTCCAGCCCCCCCTTATTTTTTGGAGCCATCAATTTTTCATATGATATTCTCGTTTTCCTGGGTTCCCAAAGAAATCTCCCCAATCCTATATGAAGCTGTTTAAAGAATGTTTTCATAATTCTGAGTTGTGCAGCTCTAAAAATATATAACATTCTGGGAAGAACATTCATTCTTATAATTGCTGCTCTTGCCATCATTGGTAACTTCAATTTACTCCATCTCTCTAGATCCAATGTTATTTGATCTGTAGTTAACTTTACGTTGTTTATAAAAAAATCTCTATTTTCAGTTGAGAATGCAATCCCCAGATATTTTATCCTTTCTTCCGTCAATACTTGTCCTATCAATGGTAGCATTGAAAAGGGTGTGGGTGTCTTTAATGGGAATATTTTAGATTTTTTAAAATTTAGCTTGTAGTTGGAAATTCTCTCAAAGCTTTCTATTGCAGCTAATATTTTTTCAGTATCGGAAACAGGTGTAGTACAATATATGTTTAAATCATCTGCGAAGGCAGCCATCCTAACCTTTATCCCATACAGTACTGGAGAATTATAAAAGACATTTTGCTTAAGGTGTAAAAATAAGGGCTCCAAGTACAGATTAAATAAGATGGGAGATAATGGGCAACCCTGTTGGGTACCATTTTTGATTTGCATCCTATTCGAGCATTCGTGATTTATAAATAAATTTGTGTATGCATTATTATATAGTATCCTTAACGTTGAGATAAACTCCTGCGGTATATTAAAATATGGTAATATATCAAATAAATAAACCAAATTAACCCTATCAAATGCTTTCTGGGTATCAATTATTAGGGCGTACAAATTCAGGTTTTTATATTTCGCATAAGAGATTAAGGTATGAAGCGTTAAGGTATTGTCCGTGGTCTGTCTCCCATCCATAAACCCCGCCTGTTCCTCTGATATTAGATTTATTACCTTTTTCAGTCTACTCACCAGAATGGATGTCATGATTTTCATGTCGATATTCAAAAGTGATATGGGCCTGTAATTATCAGGATTTTTGGAATCACCTTTCTCCTTCAATATCAGAACTGTCCTTGAGGCATTAAAATGAGGATCATTAATTCTATTTAGAATGATATAATTGAAAGTCTGTGACAATAGATTACTCAGAATCTCACTAAAAGATTTGTAGAATTCCGAGGTCAAACCATCTGGCCCTGGGGCTTTGTGAGGTTTTAGTTTCTTGATTGTCTCTAGCACCTCCTCAACTGCAATCGGTTTCATTAAATCTCTATGGAAGTCCTTATCAATATTAGGGAAAGTGATTTTCTGTAGAAAATCTTTCCTGTCTTTATCTTGTAAGAGTGTCTGCTGCTCGCTGTAAATCTGATTAAAAATTTTTTCAAAGGTCTTCATGATATCTGCCTTGTCAGTATATGTAGTATTGTTATAGTGTATTTCAGTAATTAATCGTGTTGATTTCATCTGGTTAATGATACGAGCTAATGCTTTCGAGGGGGTTTGAATATGATTTGCATATTTTACTAAATTTCTTTGTTCATAAAGTGACAATTTTCTATTATGAAGTAAAAACAGTTCTTTCTGACATCTTAATAGCTCCGTTTCTGTCTGTTCATTATAGTTCCTCATAAAATCTTGGTCCAATAATTGAATTTTGGTTTCTAAATCCAATTAAGTCCTATTTTGCAATTTTTTTATAATATGTAGCTTTTTGGATAAATAGTCCTCTTAGCTGCGTTTTAGTTGTAGCCCATTCTATATCTATTGGGTGTTTATTTTGGGAAATATTGTATAATAACTGTTTAAGAATCTCCTTGACTTCCATTAAGATATCCTCCTTGGTTAGTAAATACGGGTTCAAGGACCAATTATACCCTCAAAGCCTCTTAGTATTCATATTATTGCTGTTTAAGGTTAAAGTTATCTTTGAATGGTCTGAGAGTTGTCTGACTTGATTAGAAACACTAGGGTCGGCTGAGATTAGTACCTCTGAAATTAAGAAAAAGTCAATTCTCGACCACATTTTATGGCAGGTTGAGTAAAAAGTAAAATTCTCTGCTTTTCCTTGTGAGTGTATATGTTTAAAAGGGTCATACAGTTTGAAATCAATTTTCAATTCCTTCAATGCTACCATTGCCTGTTTATTAAATGCTTTAGAAGCACCCAACTTGTCTAATTTCGGATCTTGATAAGAGTTCCAGTCCCCTCTCATCACTATATAGCAATTATTATATGACTGTAAAATGGAATAAATTGAATTTATAAAATGATGCTGATTAACATTAGGGGCATATACACAAATTAGTACTATAGGTTTATCATAACATTTAGATGTGAGAAGCACCAAACACCATCTACCCTCCTGATCCATTTTCACATCCAAAATATCTCCCTGAAAGTGATTCTTAATTATAATTGACACCCCTGCACTATTCGTTGTTCCTTCCGCCGTCACAATCTTCCTAACCATTTCTTATCTTTCACTGACTCCCACTGGTCATTAGTCATATGCGTTTCTTGTAATAAAATACAACCTGCTGATG
This sequence comes from Protopterus annectens, assembly GCF_019279795.1. NCBI lineage: Eukaryota > Metazoa > Chordata > Ceratodontiformes > Protopteridae > Protopterus > Protopterus annectens. The sequence goes on along the minus strand of NC_056748.1, from coordinate 688,904,654 downwards.
ATATGAGAAACAAATGAAAAAACAGCTTTCTTTTTTTCATGTTCTGGAGTCCTTTGACATTCCAAGATTCTATTATCCACATTTAAAGCTCCTTAGAAATGTACATCGATGTCTAATCTTTTTAAGCAACCTTAGAGTAACACAAGTTAGCATATCGTCAATTGTTTGGAAGCAAACCTGCCATCCCATCCCTACCCAGTGCCTATCCACTATTCCTCTGAACCAGGATGAACATAGGTTTTTCACATTACTGGAAACCATCTGAGTAACTAACCTACTAATTCTATTTAACAATAAAACCCCATGCAAAAAACCTACAACAACTACTTCTACGTCTACAAAGCCTAATTCTGACATTCCCTACTAAACACTACTATAAGTAACTACAGCTCTGAACATATTTTTGGATATACAAATAAACTAATTGTACTGTGAAATTCTAATGTACTTCAGTTCACTCCAGCTTTATATTCAGCAATAGCATATAACGTTTTGATTTGTTGTTCTATACAGAATTAAATATTAGTTGACATAGAAAGCACATCGTTATTAACATTTCCCAATACCCTGCATCTACTGGATTAAATGATCTAACTACTTTAATCTGCTTTGTTCCTCCCATACAAACTTACATACTAACATGTTAATATTGAAAATCAATGCAGCTAAAAATAAAACTATAATGGCACTTTCACTTGTGGTAACCATATGTAAAAGAGAGAGGAACAAAAGGGTTAAAAAAGCATAAAGGGAGCACAGCAGAAAGGAGAAGAAAGAAGGAAAATGCCTTAAATTACACATTTAGAAACATCTTCTTTTATGTTCTTTTATTGTTATCTGCACATTGTTTTAATCTGTTAATCTAACCATTTTTGTACCATTTTTCATTTGGAAATGCTACACCTATCTAAAAGAAAAAAAGGAAAGAGATAAAAGAAAAGGGAGACCGAAATAGAGAGAAAAAAATATATATAAAAAACCACAGTACCTTATTCTGCCACTACACATTACAATCACCTTCTCTAATACTCAGTGCATTCCCACAGCGTTTACCTGCATCATTCTGACTTCACCCAATATCTTACAGTCTTTTTCCTTCTAAATAAGTCCAAAAGGTTTCGTTCTGCCTCTCCAGCAGTTCTTCTTTCTTCCCAGCTATTAAAAGTGTTGAGGCAGTCTAAATCCTTTCCTTCGAGCTCGCGACGGGGGACCCAATTCGTGAACGGACCTCCTTGCTGCGCCACACTAAAAACGGACCCTCTGCTTCCTCCAATGCATTTCCTGTTGCCTCGTGGGTTACTAGCGCTCGCTACAACCATAAAACTTCGTGGGAACTTCGTGTTGAAACTGAAACTACGAGATCAGAAGATAAAAAGCTGAATCTCCAGGCCTGCTACAAGAAACAGAACAGACAAAGGATTTTAAAGCCTCGAATAGTCGTAAATGAAGAATCCCATTCTCCCTGATGTTGCAGAAAGCCTAGATGGACTGTTCACATTTCCGAAGATGGCAGAGCCTTAAAAAGCTTCAAAAAAGTTGGTCTTGCTTCTTTTTTTGTGCTTACAGAGTATTTAATGCCATCCACAGTAAAAATTAAGTTATTGGGATATTTCATTTGAAATCTGATATTTTTGTCAATCAGAAACTTACAATATGGAGCCAGCATTTGTCTAGATTGCCTTATTTGTGTTGGTAAATCCTCTGCTATGGAGATTTTATTATTTTGCCACATTATAGATCCACCAGTTTTTTTTATAGTTAACAGTATTTTGCTCACATCTTGGTAGTTCAATATTTTAACATAAACAGGTCTGGGTATATTTGAAGCTTGAGATTCTCTGTATGCTCTATGCGCCCTTTCTATGACCATCTGTTTAACATCCTCAGAGTCCTTGAGCAGTATTTCGAATATTTGTGTAATGGAAGTGATCAGATCATTATATTGAATAGATTCTGGGATCCCTCTGATTATTATATTGTTGCGTCTGGATCTTGCTTCTAAGTCCAGAATTTTGTTTTGCATCGTTTGAATGTCTGCCCCATGTGTCTCTGTTCTTTTAGTAAGCATTATTATGTTGTCTTCATTTGCAGCTATTCTAGTTTCTGCTTTCTCCATTCTTTCGAGAATCCGGTTACATGTGTCACTAAATGTAAGCGTTTGAGCTGTTAGCTCTTTTAAGGCATCCTGTATAGGTAGCAATGCTGATTTGATTTCTTCCATTGTGACCTGTTGATCAGGTTTTGTTGTTGCCCCTGTTTTTGCAGTCTCTTGCTGTTTGATAGTTTTCTGTCTCTTAAATAAAGATTCTTTCTCCGGCGATTGCAAAGCTGACAACTTAGTTTTGGTAGTTGTAGTTTCCATATTTTTGTCCTCTTTTGACATTTCGAACTTCTGCAAGTAGATTTATTTCCCAAGGAAAAGTTACAGAAGTGAGATAAGTCAGTCCTTTGTTCGGTGCTCTGTTCAGAGTCAACCTGACAATCAGATCCAATCCTGCTATTACCAAGTATTTTTTTCCGATTTTTCTTTCTCAGAACCAAAAGTGACTTCTGGTAGATTAGTAATTACTGTCAATTAGTATGTTTACTCTAAGTATAACTCCACAGGGTTGATTTTTTTCTCAGGTATTTGAAGAGCTGAAGTACTGCAGTGCTTATAGAACGGCAGCCATCTTTGAATCATTCATTTGTCATTTCTAACTCCTGCTGCAATATCATTACAGTGAGGATGAAGTATGCACATCCTCTTCTGTGCACTAAATCAGTATTCTTGCTGATAAAGTCCTTTAAGTCCAAGCCAATGTCTTGAACCTTAATGATTAAAACTGCATTTTAACATCTAAAATGCATTTTTTTCAAAAGTAAAGTTAATATTAAATACATTTTTTGCAAGGAGTAAGCCCTGTCACCTCCACGGTGGGGGGGGGGGGGGACTTTGCCTCAACCCCCCCTTAGTTTCCACACAGTCATAACAGTAGAGTGACTGCAAACACTTTTAACATAAAAAAGTATTCACTCTGCATTTATAGTGATTGCTTAAGTAATACAAAATACAAGTCTCTTAAGCATCTTTTCTAAAATATTTTTAAACATATATTACATTATTTGTTTTAATGGAGCAAGTCAAATGCATTTTACTATTATAACAGTTATAATTGGATAATCCCATGCATCACCTATGACACTTGGTCATACACTGCTAATGATATTCTAAAACATTTTATATTAATGATTAATAATAAACATTTTAAGTTAATGAACACTTGATGGCATAGTACAATGTTTACCATCTCTGCAGTGTATATCTTGATATCCCACAAAGTTTCCACCCCACTCTGCCACTTGTATATCAGTAGTAGTTGTAGTACTGCAGGTATTACAGATAAAATACTGTAATCCCTATAGTTTTAAGGCTAAAGTCACATAAAATATGTGCTGCATATACCCCCAATATATACACACCCATTAGACAATATTATATTTAGTATGAAGTTGTGCTCCATATTGGAATGAACTGAGTCACCTTAGCCACTAATGTGTATGAACACTGGAGTGACCTTGAACAAAGGAACACATCCAGCACAGTTTATAATGCTCCCACAGAATGTTGGCAGTGCTATTCCAGGTATATAGGGATTTCCCATCTGATTTTTGCCATAACACTGCTGACATAACCAGGGAAAGTATTCCCTATGCTGGAAAGGCATATTAAATTCACTGGGCATCATAATTATTTTTTAAATATAAATTAGTCGGCACTGCCAATGTAGACTTATGTTTTCTGCCATACAGAAGCTAAATTCATATTTGAAAGCTGAAGTAAACCACAGTGATACCTCAGACTATGTAGCACAAAGAAATGTGGAGTAATTTTCAGGAAATGTGTCTAGCTGAAGTGCTTGAGAAAGCAAATTGTTCCGAGTGTAAAGTATTTGATTCTAGCCCTGAATTTCAAGCTGTTGTGTCTAACTTGTCAGTCTGTTTTAGGTATCCATTAATATTACCGTATCCTCTTCTATTATATTCTTATTGCACTGTCACTTTCACTTTTATTATTACTAGACGTATTTTATTACCATATCCTCTTCTTTTATATTCTTATCGCACTGTCACTTTCACTTTTATTATTACTAGACGTATTTTATTACAGTATCCTCTTCTTTTATATTCTTATCGCACTGTCACTTTCACTTTTATTATTACTAGACGTATTTTCTTTGGTATTAATTACAGTTAATTGTGTAAAAGAGCTGCTTCTTGTAATGAAAAGCATATGCAGTTAAATATTTCAGTCTTATGTTTAC
>NC_056748.1:688870350-688895350 GCF_019279795.1 Protopterus annectens | reverse complement strand
ATTCAGAGGTACTAGAGTCACCCTGAGTAGTACTAACACTGTTTGTTTCTTCTCAGTATTCAGTCTTTCTTGCCGCGGGGTGCCCAAAGCAAAAGCAGTTTGCAAGTGCCGATTGGCCGACTCCTGAGATTTTCAAATCCGAATTTCAGAACCGAAGTCTTCATTAAAGCTAAGTACCCCATTGGGGAAACTTTTTTCTTGCTCTAGATCGATGTCAGAAAAAGTTAACAATTGTATTTCTTGTGGGAAGCAAATACCTCATAAGGATTTTCACTCTTACTGAATTCCTTGCCTAGGCCCTGATCACAACATTGCTAGCTGTCGGTTTTGTGCTAGATTTAACCAATGCACTATCAAGCATCGGTTCGATTTTGCATTTCATTACTTTGGCCGAAGATTTAATTATATAATGCCGTCGGACCAGCCGACAACTGGAGTTTACAAAAAACGCAAGGACAAGGAAAAGGATAGGCATCCGAGGTCCAAAACCGACAGCGAAGCCTCCACTAGGCCAGTCGCTGGTTCACCGGTTCTCAGTGAGGCGCTTTCACAGCACCTGGCGCCCACTACCTCAGAGCCACAGGCCACTTCCGACACCCACGTGGAGCCGACTGGGCCTCTGGAAACTCAAGGTATTGGACACTTGGAAATCATTCCCTCAGATGGGTCTGGAGCCGCTGAGCAGGCATCGGCTTCTGAGGGTGTCTTCAGACCTACACAACTATATATTAAGCCATCTTCAGCTTCAAAGACTAAGTCAACTCTAAAGACAAAGAAACAAGTACAGCATTCTCCTTCTCAGACTTCCATGCCTAAAAAACAGATGCTCAAAATGGCCGAAGACCTAATTAGTTTGATCGGGAGCTCCCATCCCCCTCCTGATAAGAGGCCTAGGCAAGAGACTGAGTATGATTCTTCTGATCAGGTTTCTATTTCCTCTGATGCCTCTTCTGAACAGGATTACTCCATGCTTCGCTATGAGGATTTTGATGCTGAAGAATCCATTCCTTCAGCCTCTCCTCCTGAGGATTATTCTTTTGGGGAAACCCTGCATACCATGAGGGAGCATTTCCACTGGAAGAGCCAAGATTATTCTGAATCTAAGAAAAGGCTCAGAGATTTTCTGCTACTTCCTCAGCACAGACCCCTTGCTATTCCTCTTGTCCTGGATATTGTAGATGATGTATTTTCAGAGTCGAGCCTGTCCCCTGACTCTTTACCCCCTGCACCTGCTAAGCCAGACAGGTACTAAAGGGTCCCGGATTCTCATAAATTCCTATATAAAAACCCCGCTGCTGACCCAGAAACTATATCTCCGGGTCCCAAAGGGGCTAACGCTTCCACTGCAAAAAACCCTGTCCCCTCTGATAGGGATTCTAGGACTCTAAGCAGATGGTGGGGAAAAAGTCTACACTTCTGCTACCCTGGCTGTAAAGGCTTTAAATTGTCAGTTTCATATGCTTAAATATCAGAAATATTTAATGTCACTGCTTAAACAGAAATTGTTGACAAATACTGAAGGTTCAGAGAACAAAGATTTGCAGGATTTATTGCATGCAGCTGAACAAGTGGGAAAACATACTTTGCAATGTGGTTATGATTCACTGGAGGCTTCTTGCAGGGCCGCTGTTACAGGTACTGTTATTAGAAGGCATGCTTGGTTAAAGGAACAGAATCTGCCTGATCATGTTAAAGCAAAATTATTAGATGCACCATTACAGCATGATACTTTGTTTGGCACTAAAGCAGAAGAGGTGTTGAAAAAAATGGAAGATAAAGCAAAATCCATGCAGACAGTCAAGGATTTCTTACAGGTGCAGCCACCCAGGTTTAGCAGGAACTGGCCCACTAAAAATTGGTCCTTTCCAGTGTCAGACAGACCACAAAGAGGCAGATACAGGCATCCCAGAGGCAGATCTCAGCCCCAAGACTCGTACAGGCCTAAACAATGGGGTGATCCTACCTCCAAAAGTGGAGAAGACAAATCACAACCTTATATGAAACAGTCCCAATGACTTTCCTCTTCCAGATCCAAGCACTTTTCTTTTGGCAGCCCCCTTAGGAGGAAAACTAGCACTTTTTTCATCAAATTGGCAAATGGTTACCCAAGACAAATGGGTCCTGAACATAGTGCCCAAGGCTACAGGTTCCATTTTCACACCCTACCAAGGTCAAAAGGTATGCCAGACCTGCCACACAATCTATGGGCAGAGGCACAAAAACAAATTACAGCCCTCATGGATATGAGGGGCATTCATCAAGTACCACAACAAGAGCAGGGGCAAGGATTTTACTCCAGTCTGTTTCTAGTACTCAGAAAGGACAAAACCTGGAGACCAATTCTGGACCTGTCCATTTTAAATACGTTTCTGGAAGTTCCAAAATTCAAGATGTTGACTCTACAGCAGCTACTGCCCATGCTGGGCAAGAAGGCTTGGCTCATAACTTTGGACCTAAAAGAGGCATACCTGCATATCCCAATCAGACAATCTTGCAGAAGATACCTTAGATTCATAGCTGCCTCAATGCATTACCAATTCTCTGCACTGCCCTTTGGCTTATCTACTGCGCCCAGGGTCTTCACAAAATGTCTGGCACCAGTAATAGCGTTTTGCAGACAAAAAGGAATTCAAATATATCCCTACTTGGATGACTGCCTAATTCAAGCAGCGAACAAAGACATTCTTCTGAAGCATCTGGCATTTGTAAAAAGATTACTAATTGGCTTAGGGTACACAGTAAACAAAAAGAAATCAAACCTAGTGCCCTATCAAGAGATAATATTCCTGGGTGCAAGCTTAAATACAACTGCCCAGATGGCTTATCTCACGCCAGACAGTCAAAAGCAACTGACTACTTACTTCAAGAAATTGGCAACATAAACCCACTTATCTGCAAGGAAAATCCTGCAGGCCTTGGGTTTCATGGCATCTTGCATTCTACTAATTCCATATGCCAGACTGCATATGAGGAAACTACAGTGGTACCTAAAAAGTGTTTGGACTCAGCATTGCCACAGCCTGGAGACAGTAATTGCACTCATTCCCTGCCTACAACAGGAGTTTTGATGGTGGGCAGAAGCCTGTCACCACAACAAGGGTCTGCCATTCAGTTTACCCACAGCCAGACAGCCACTAACAACGGATGCGTCAGATTATGCCTGGGGAGCCCATATGGCAGGAAAATGTATTCAGGGCACATGGTCTGCAAACCAGATGCATCTTCACATCAGTCAAAAAGAGATGCTAGCTGTTCAAAATGCCCTGACAGCTTTCAAGGACCTGCTTCATCCAGGGCAGTTACTGATAAAGACAGACAGCACTACAGTCATGTGGTACATAAACAAGCAGGGAGGTACACATTCCTACCCCCTATGCAGACCAGCAATGACCTTATGGGACACAGCATTGGCTTTTCAAATTCACCTGCAAGCACAATTCCTGCCAGGAAAAACAAATACTCTGGCAGATGAACTAAGCAGAAACCTCATGGATCCCCATGAATGGAAACTGGATCCACAAGTCTTCAGTATGATAATAAGGAAATGGGGATGCCCAGACATAGATCTATTTGCCTCCCCTCACAACTGCCAATTACAGAGATTTTGCACAAGGATTTATCACAAGCAAGCATGGAAAGTGGACGCCCTATCCTTCAGCTGGAAAAATCTAACGGTATATGCTTTTCCCCCACTGCCTCTCCTTCCCAGGGTACTCCTAAAGGTCAGACAAGAGAAGCCAAAAATGATACTGATTGCAACAGACTGGCCACGCCAGCACTGGTACCCAATCCTAAAGAGCTTGTCTCAAGGTCCAGCATGGTTATTGCCTCAAACTTCTCATTTGCTGACCCAACAAAACAATCAGATCCTGCACAGCCAACTCAGGACCTTAAATCTGGCAGCATGGCGGATAATGTAGCCATTCAGAACACTCCTCTTTCAAAAGCTGTTATGGATGTTACCTTGGAGGCCAGGAGGCCCAGCACCAGAAAATCTTATGCAGAAAAATGGAAGAGATTCTGTGCTTGGAACCAGGAACAAGGCACTGACACACGTGTGCCAAATATCCCTCAGATTTTACAATACCTAACTGAGATGCTGAACAAAGGCCTTTCCTTCACATCAATTAAGATTCATGCCTCTGCCATTTCAGATCATTACAATACGGAACCACCTATCTTTCTTCATCCTTTAATAAGGCAGTACCTCAGAGGGGCCAAAAACATTAGGCCGCCAAGGAGAGCACCAATTCCAGCCTGGGACCTCAGTTATGTTTTGGAAAAACTCACAATGCCTCCTTTCAAGCCAGCATCAACAGCAGACATAAAATTGTTATCCTGGAAAACAGCTCTGCTCCTAGCAATAACCTCTGCAAGGCAGGTCTTGGAGTTACAAGCTCTCATGGCTGTGGAACCTTTCATCATTTTTCATCCAGACAGGGTTTCTCTGAGGACAAATCCTACATCTATGCCTAAGGTGGTGTTCAGTGTGGCCCTTAACCAAACCATTCACTTGCCAACCTTTTATCCTAATCCACAAAACAAGGGTGAGAAAATTCCGCATTCTTTGGACATACACAGGCAGTTACACTTCTACTTGGACAGAACTAAAGCTTTCAGAAAGACTGAGCAACTTTTCGTGTCATATGCTGCAGGATCACAAGGAAAGGCTATCTCAAAACAGACTATTTCTAAATGGATAGGCCATTGCATCTGTTTCTGCTATTTTCAACATGGCAAATCAGTACCTAAGGGCATTAGGCCTCATTCCACCAGAGCAGCAGCCACTTTAGCAGCCTTCCTCAGAGGATTACCAACCAAAGATATCTTAGAGTTGGAGTTCAGTGCACACCTTCACAAAGCACTGCCACTTACCTCTTTACTCTAAGTCCAGAGCAGGCTTTGCCACTGCAGTCCTGCAGGGCCTCATAGCCTCTCCTAATCCTATTTAGCCCAGCCACCCTTCCAGAGCTTTGGGATTCAACCCAAAAGTAATGACTGCAACAGTGAAACATGATGAACATAGTACAGTTGTGTACCTACCATAAATGTAGATGTTCGAGTGTATTCACTGTTGCAGTCCAGGTTACCCACCCACCATCCCCCTTTTCCTTGCTGGGACGTATCTGCACTTCTCTATTATATACAACTTACTTGGTGTATTTGGTTGTAGACGAAGGAAATGTTATTTTTGTGCATGCATTTTTATTGGCATATTTCTCAGCCTACCAATTTGGGGGCACCTGACATCTGGGGCAAGAAAAACTGAAGAAAATGGCGTCAGCTGCACCATTAATACCCCTGGTGCACTGACATCAGGGAAGAGGCAACAGCAACCAATGCCGGACCTAGACTTTGGAATTCTGGCCGACTGAGTGTAGCCTGCCAGCAGGATAACCCAAGAGTAATGACTGCAACAGTGAATACACTCGAGCATCTACATTTATGGTAGGTACACAACTGTATTTTTCACTATGTAATAACTTAGACCTCCTGTAATGGTTGCCCATAGGATATATGCAAATGGCTGCTTAAGCTCATCAAGCATTTCAACTAAGTGAATGCCCATTACTTTTTTACTTTTTAAGTCTTTAGGGTTACATTTGGGGCATGCATGTTTCAGCCTTTTTATTGACCTCATCAGGACATCATAAGTTTGGCTATACTTCAGAAACTCATGTTTTTTAAACCCATCTGATGCCTATGCACATTAAAGTGCTTGGAAAATATCCTAATGCCCATACTTTGAATGTGGTGCTATGAACCTTTTACTCAAACTTGATGACCCAAGGTTAAATGCTACATGGTAGGTTTTGAAGAGTGTGTGTGTGTGTGTGTGTCTCCTATCCAAACAACTTCAGAAACTTACAAATAAAACAAAGTGCTACATTCTTGAAAAGTCAAATAATAAAAAAACTGTCTAGCACAGAAATATTAAAAAAATGTACCACCACCAAATACCTGAAGCTCATACAGCTAACTCAGGTAAATTGCTGTGTTTGCACACCAGTTTAGTAATAATTACAAAATGAAATAGGACAAAAAAGGAATCAGGATTGTGACCGAAATTAAAAACCCTTTACAGTAAAAAGCATAAAAAACTGAAATTTAATTGCATCATGGATAAGAAAGTGAAAAGTAAAAAGGTTACACAGGCAAATTAATAACAACTACAACAAAAACTTAGGTAAGCTAGAGTTATTACTGTGGGATACCTTAAACCTCCTGTAGAGAGGCACATGGGATACAGGCAATTATACCATGACCCCCCCGAAACGTGCACGCTGATTGGCCAGCGTGCCCGTTGTAAATTGAGTTATACTAATGGAAAAAGGTCCGGTCCCCCGGACTTTTTTCCCTTAGTATAACTCGTTTTTTAAAAACACTGTCTCGCTATGTTAAATGGGTTTAACATAGCGAGACAGCTTTAAAATAAGCAACGGAGATCTCCGTTGCTTATTTTAAAGCTGTCTTGCTATGTTAAACCCATTTAACATAGCGAGATGTTTAAAAAGCAATGGAGAAAGCAAGATCTCCGTTGCTTTTTGTGTCTCGCTATGTTAAATGAGTTTAACATAGCGAGACAGTTTAAAATAAGCAACGGAGATGTCCGTTGCTTATTTTAAACTGTCTCGCTATGTTAAACTCATTTAACATAGCGAGACACTAAAAAGCAATGGAGATCTTGATTTCTCCGTTGCTTTTGCACAACTCTGATGTACTGCGCAGGCGCGGTACATCAGAACTACGCGGATGCCAGACATCTGCGGAAGGGCAGTAAACAGGCATTATACTATGCCATTATTTAAGAAAAGTAACAGTTTCTTTTCTTAAATAATGTCATGGTATAATAGCAATAACCCACTTCTGGGTGTGGGTAATGCTAAATTTACCCACGGTTGGCTTTGTTTGGTCCTCGGGCGCCTCGGGACCAAACCACGCCAACCGTGGGTAAATTTAGCATTACCCACACCCAGGCGTGGGTTATTGCTATAATAACTCCTTAAGGAAATTGAGTGTTTCAGTAATATGGCTTATGAATTATAATGACTTCTTACTTTTTCAAGTCTTTATGGATACATTCAAGCCAATAAAGTGAAACCCCACTAACTCTGGACAAGCATGTTTCAGCATTCTTATGACCATATCAGCAAAGCATAAGTGGAAAATTTGGTTGTACTTTAGAAACACAGGATCTATAAACCATCTGATGTTCATAACCATTAAGGTGTGTGCAGAATATCCCAACTAATATCCAAACCGGAGAGTAAAAAGGTCACACCGACAAACCAATTGGTAAAACCTACAAGAAAAACCTAGGCAAGCTAAAGTTTTCACTGTGTAATACGTTAAACCTCCTGTAAGAGAGGCCCATGGGATATATGCAAATGACATAAGGACAGCAAGGTTAATGCAACCTGTGTTTCTAAACTGTGGGCCTGTCTTACAAGAGGTTTAAGGTATCACACAGTAAAAACTCTAGCTTGCCTATGTTTTCCTTGTAGGATAAGAAAATGTGAGACATCCATTATGGTAAGGATAACTTGAAGGTTAAAGCATAATTTTTACAAATAGCACAAGAAGTAGAAAAGAAAGAGACGGGTTGTAAATAACATGGAGTCAAATTACACAGTCACAGAGATGAGATCACGCACACAAATAAATGTAATAGAGCGAATCTGACAGACATTGCCACTGTAAAAAAAACACTGTGTGAATACAAATTTATATCAAAATAGAAATAAAATACCTATTTCCAAAGAATTCCAGTCAAATAAATGCCACAGTTATCATCTGCTAAACAAACATGAGAAAAGTGATGGAAGTGGGGAGCATTAATGCCTATATCTGTATTTTCAGTTCCTGAAAGCTGCCATCAAAGCATTTATACATGTGAGATGAAAACACAGGTGACGCTGCTTAATTATAATCCAGTGAATGACCTTTGTCTCAGTTCAGCATGAACTTACTATACCATTATATCTGTTATTCACAGGTTCATTGAAGATTTGAGACAAGCACTTATTAAACCTTTCTTTAAGGGACCCATAAGTTTACTTCCTTGAGGAAAAATAATAGAGAAAGTTATTTTGCATAAATTGTCAGAATTAGAAAGAGTGGGACCTCAATTCATATTGCATACATTGAAAATCTATTACAGTATAATGGCTATAAATGAAAGTGTGCTGTAAAACATTTTATGTAGACTAACTTCAGTATTTGCTAAAGTCAAACACACAACACTGATGAATAAATCAGAACAACTAGGTATTGATGTAATCTTGATAACATGGTTAGCTGCATTGCTTATAAATATGCCATGACAAGTATCATTAAGCAATTAGACAAGTGAAGTTCTAGGTAACAATTGGGGTAGCCCACAGGGCTCTGTCCTAGGCCCGTACCTGTTTAGGTTGAATCTTTTAGATCTATATTTTTCATCTGAGGTGTTCTACGGTTTATGTAGATGACTTGACATGAGTAAACCGATTACATTTGTTACAGATAGGACATGTCTGCAAACAAACATAACTAATTTGACCATTTGAACTTAGGGGAATAATGCGATAACAAATATATTATACACTAAGCAGATGAGATTAGGAAAACATTGATTGAAAGGTGAATATTTAATACCGCACACAATGATTGAAACTGTGGATTTATTTAAGGCCTTGGGTATATGGTTAGATCCACTGAGTTTTTCTATTCATATCAACTAGTTGGTTAATGACAGTTATACAATCATAGGTTATATAAAAATATTTAGAAAGCCTAGGAAAACTGAAATATTGAAACATTGTTTTTAGGTTGCAGTAGACCCAAACTTAAGTATGGAGTAACATTATAGAAACCTTAAAAAACAAGCATGAGTAAATTGGAAAGAGTAAAGTCGAACTATACCAAGGGCATCTATGGAAATGAAAATTTATGTTACTATTGAAGACTAAAATATCTGAACTTGCAAAATGACTCGTGAAGATACTTAAGAGCAGACTTTATTCGGGTATACAGGGCATTTAGAGACATTTACTTCTGGGAATATTTGGGGTTATCAAAAAGCAGCAGAGAATTATCAGACAACCTGTGTCATAGCTTATGTAGGAATGAGAAACTTGTTCTCTGAGAGAGTAGCTGATTCGTGGAATAGACGACAAAGTTATATTAATGCAAGCACTGGTTTAGATACTTTTAACAACTTGGATACATATTATGGGAATGACTGTTTTTGTATATTGGCAGACTAGAAGGGCATTATTGCCTGCGCCTAAAATATAAGTATCTATTGAAATATTTGTATTGTATACCTATACCTATGGGTGCAAGAAAAATAAGATATTTAAGGGTCATATTGGGACTCAAAATGCAGAGTGCTGGCAAGCTGGAATAAAAAAGAGAGAGTGAGACCAAAAACACAGGAGAAAAGCAAATCTAAACAAAAAATCTCTCTTCTCATTTAAACTTCTTTTTGCAGGGAGGGCTCAAGCCCCAATGCACCCCATGTGTGTGGCAACCCCCCCCCCCCGATCTTATGTATACCAACTCCAAGATAGCCAAACCTCAGAGAAAATGGAATATTTCAAAAAATGGCATATTGGACTTAGAATGACTTAAAGAACGGACTTACATACACTATCTCCATATTTTGGGACTCACACTAATGGGAGTGGGTGGCCTTATAAATATTCATGTTGGTGCTATTCCTTTATTTTATGCAGATACCAGTAAGAATAAACAGTAAAGGAAGGTACTGGGGTAGAGGGTAGTATGAGCCAGACTATCATTGTCAAAACAAATAGGGAAGGGATGGTGGGGTGGTGGTACAGTCTCTCTCATATAACATGGTACATGGAGATGGTGCAAATAAAAATGTATCACTGATCCTTAGAAACTGAATATAAGGTGGAAAATTAGCGGGAGCATGTGAAACTGACATGTTGGAATTTTGTGCAGTGGCACAAAGCAGTCAAAGTGTTTGCACTGGCCTATGCTGAGAGACAAGTGTGTACTTGGTTCGCTAATGAAGAAAGCAAAATGATTGAAAATATAAATTCTGATGCGATGTAATACAGCGGATAACATTAATCAGAACTGGTTGTGGGGATGAAAGACAAGGGCTGTGTAGATAAAATACTTTTATTATTTAGGAGAGAAAGGAAAACTGACACAGTAGGAGGTGGTAATACAGCAATCTACAACCATACAAAATGATAAGGGAAGTTCCCTGATGGTAAAGCAGAAAAGATAAATGCCATGTTGTCCCACTGACAGAAAATGCAAAGACTGTGGAACACCGATGTGATGTGCATCCTTTTGTCCCAGTCCCCTTCAATAACACCCAAATCATTTTGACAGCCTTTATTAAACTTCCATAAATTTATTGACCAATATTTATTAATCACAGCATAAACATCCATAAAACTGCTAACTAGGGCAGTGTAACCTTGCTCACCCAGACCAAATAAGCAGCATCCTGACCTCTGCTTGCTTATTTTACTTATCAAGCAGCATCCCTTAGTTCACTTTCATTTCCCACTTATTGAATTAAACACCCAACCAAATGCTAACTAGGGCAGTATAACATTGCTCACCCTGACCAAATAAGCACCATCCTTACCTCTGCTCACTTATTTTACTTATCAAGCAGTGTCACATGGGTCCCTATTAAACTGCCGAATGTTTCAAAGTTCGAATGTCATATGGTCGACACCATATGATCAAACTTTGAAAATTTCGAAGGTGAAAGGCAATGGCTCCATACACGCAGAATGGGAAAATTGCCCTTTTCTGCACTGAAGTGCAGTCTCAGAGTTGGTATATTACAGCAAGGGGGGCGCTTGCCCCCCTGCTCACAGTGTTAACAAAATTATTATTTTTTTACTTACTTATATATTCAAGGTTTCAAGTTTCGCTCATATGTTGTTGAACATATGAGGTTCGAAATTTTGAAGCTTTGAATATAAAATATAGACCCGTGTCCCATCTCTCACTTTCATTTCCCATGTATTGAATTAAACATCCAACCAAATCAGCAGCATCCTTACCTCTGCTTGCTTGCTTTACTTTTCAAGCAGTGTCTGACCACTCACTTTCCTTTCTCAACTCATTGAAATGCACATCCAACCCCAGAGGGGGATCAGAAGAGGGGAAAAGCCTGCCACTCTTCTCCATCTACTCAAACTTTTGCAAAATAACCACAGAATCCCCAATATTCCAAAAAAGATGTAGAGAGGGTGGGTAGCAAGTTTTCGCCAAAATGTGATTCCTTACTCAGATACACTTGCATAAAAAACAATTAGCCTCTCCCTACCCTTACCTTTTTTCTTCCCAGTCATCCTACATTCCCATTTAACCATTTCATCCCCCCCAACTAGCTTTCTTCCCCTACCTTCTTTATTCCCATTACTATTTCTACCTAACTCCCACCTGAAGATGTGTCTGGAGTAATTGGTTTGTGTCCAAACTTCATTTGTCCTGGTCCCCTTAAATAAATATATCACACCAAATAACGTTTGATAACCTTTATTAAACTTCCATAACTATAACTTTATTGATGAATAATATTTATTAATCACAGCATAAACATCCCTGTAACTGTTAACTATGGCAACGTGACCTCACACAACCTGAAAAATGGCATAAACATCCATATAACTGCTAACTAGGGCAGCGTAACCTCACTCACCCTGACCAAATAAGCAGCATTCTTATCTCCATTCATTTACTTTTACTTATCAAGCATGTCCAACTACTCACTTTCCTTTCCCAACTCATTGAAATTAACATCCAACACCAGAGGGGGAACAGAAGAGGGACAAGCCTGCCCCTCTTTTCCAGAAACCAGCCTGATCAGGCTGTTCCCCCTCTTCCATACCAAAATGTCCAACAAAACCTTCCAAAACAAACCTAACCATACATTGAAAAAGGGTGAAGCCAAACATCATCTCTGAACTAAGCTGTATCCCTGTCATCAACCTCCCAAAGCCCTGTCATATAAATACCCAAAGCAGCCAATTGCCTAAGCAGCAGAAATTAAACCAAATATCCCTCTCCAATGCCAAAGTAATACTCATACCCTTGTATAATCTCTGTAAATTAAACAAATCCTCACTTATCCTAACTACCAGCAGTAGCTTCATAATTATTCCCAGCTAATTACCTGCCAAATGTGCCACCAGACTTCTAAGAAGCCCAATGTAACCCAAAACAGAACAAGTTCAATTGCAAGCCATCATGTATAAATGCAGCCACCTTTTACCTCTCAATGGATATAATAATGACCAAAATGAGATTTCCTTTTCTAAAAGATCAGTTTAATAGTAATCCTGACATCATATCAACTATTTATATAAGGTAAGAAATTATTTAGTGACCAACATAGCATTTGGTGACCAACAAACCACCCTTTTAATGACTTCAATACATCCATAAAGCAAATGCCACACAGACTGTAGCCTAATGAACCTCCATTTACTAACGCCAACCCTCGCATCAAAACTTATCATGTCAATACCCAATGTTTGTCAATCTTCACAATATCAAAACAACCCCAACCCTTCAAGCATATGAACCACTGTCTATGATTTAGTAAATTCACATAACCCTGTCACCTGTGCAACTATGCATATCATAGCTAATTCTTCCTTGACCAACTGAAATGTCTTAACTCGTTCCTAAACCTGAACCAAATAACTCACAATCCTTCCCACCGAACTCTTTCCCCCAGGCAGCTGCAACACAAATTTAACAAATCTAGCAATGTTCTAAAATATGTCTTCTTTTTAAAAGCTGCCCCAGACTCCTGCACTAAGCATCTAATCCTTTCTAATGGAACTGGATACACCTCGTCTAGCAGCACCAACTAAACATACCACTGCCATGTTAACCAAATGAAAATGAGGCCTTTTCCCCCAACAACTTCTCCTGCTAAACCTATGATTTCAGCTAAATTGAAACTACCACCAAATATTCTACATCCCTCCTTCAATCATTCTTCCTTCCTGCCAGCCAACAAGCCGCAAACCAACACCCCTGAATTATGACCCCCAATACCTTTTGCCACATTTTTAAACAATTGCAAAACCCCATGAACAATCCAGTTCATCTGCCAAAAGCCATACCACAAAACTGATCCAAAAAGAGAACACAATGCTAAAACAACATGCACCAACTTATTAACCCTCACCCAAGTGATCAAAGTAAACTGTCAAACATACAAACTTTAGGAGCCCAAAAAGCTCAACATTCTTAATCCACTCCTTTTCCTTGGACTTCCCCCTTCAAGCTTTTTTCTCAGTGTGTTACTTTTGCATCTGATAAAGAAACAAACCATGGCCTGCATCTGCTAGTAATCCCAAAACAAATGACTTGCTTAAGCCTTCTAACTTCTGCCTAGCCATCGGAACACCCATTTCCTCACATATCCCCCAAAACAACTGCATACCTAGAAGGCTCCATCAAAAACTATCTACTCTTCCCCTCCCGCACTTGATTCAATAGAAAATCCTTAAGAAAACCCCATCTATTAATTCATGTACATCCTCTGAGTCAGGAAATGGCATGACCAGCTGACACAGTACCCATCATACCTCTCAACCTCTTAGCCCAATAAATCTGGACAAACGCTGATATAATGGGGGGACAAACACTCAAAAATAGTGACAGATTTCTAATATTGTTCTCATGAACTTAAAAAAGTAGCTAAAATAACAGCGATTGCATTAAAAATGTATTTTCTAAAGGATATGAATTCTAAAACTCAAATGTATGTCATTATTTAGATAGTTCAGTCCTCAGATCATCTCAGTGATTTACTAAAAAAGACACATTTTATGAAATTTTGAGGCACAAATCTGGCCATTCTGTGAAAATCTGGACAGTTGAGAGGTATGGTACCCATACAATAATGGGAAAATGCATTGCCGGTCTTTCTTTTGACTTTTTTCTTTTACCCCAAAAATTCCCTCTACCCCAGCTACTCTGAAATCCATGTAACAAGAAGGATAGCCTACCTGATTCAAGCTGCTGCAAACTCAAATTAACCAATGTACTTTCTCATCTGTCACCTGTACAGCTGAATACATAACTGCACACTTCAAACAAGTGTGCAAAAACATACATGCGACCCACAAACATACTCTAGTCCCACGCCTTAACTTACCAAGGTTGGCAAGGCCAAGGCAGTATCCTTACACAACCAAACTGCCAGTCAGTAAATGAAACCTAACACCTAAGGAAGCATACCACCTAGTTGTCCCCTGTCTTTAGCCAGCAAGCTGCTAAAGTCTTGCATTACTGTTTTGCAATTTCTGATTCCATCAGATGTTGAAATCCATCCACATCAATTAATTCAAATTATCCACAGTACTCCCCCATTTCAAAACCTTTACTCTAAGTAAATGTAGTAGCTGAAAAGGTTAAAAGACCCCCCCCCACCCTACCCTGGGCTTGCTTAGCTAATCAATCACTCAGCCAGATCCCAAAGTCCAACCCTGTCTCAGTTGTTATGACTCCCCCCTACAATGGATGACTCCAAACTCCCCATAATTAAACCTAAACACCTGCTTCACCATGCCCCTGATGCATCTCATCCTTACCTGTCCCCACATTACTCCCATACCGAAAAAACTCTCTCATGTCTAAATGATCACATAAAATGTATTGTTATCTGTGACCTCACTGGGTACTGCCCCAGTGGCCAAAAACATCCCTTACTGTGTAGAATCCATCACCTGACAAGAATACTGCCTTCTGGGCCACCATCTGATACAAAGTCTGCTCTTCCATAATCGGTGACCTCACTGTGTAGTGTCAGCAGGTGAAACACCTATCACAATAGCATCCATCATCTGTCGAGACCACTGTCTGGAAATAAAAGAGGGATTAAAAGGCATTTGAAGACCACCTCCCCACACTTTTCTTTTTTTGGACAAGGCCCCATAACACGGACAACTCTGAAATATTGCTCTTATGACCTAGAAAGTTGCTAGGATAACAGGTTATGCATGTTGTAAAGTCTGAAACTCATATTATTGTTATAATTTTCCAACCTCACTCTCAATGAATTGCTACTAATTTGTCAAAAAAACTTAATGTAAATAAAGACTGGACCAAAATTAAGGCAGAATCTGGACATTCTGCAAAATCTGTACAGTTGAGAGGTATACTATCAACCTCTTAGAGCAATAATTTTGGACAAAGCCTTAAACAATGGAGGGTCAAAGGCCCAAAATAAGGACAACCCCTAAACATGGCTCCTAAAGTCAATAGAATAACACAGCATAGGTTCATAGGTAGGTACTAGGCTATTGGCCCTATTGCCTATATAAGCCTAGCTAAAAAGGTACCCTGGCTTTCCCGACCCAAGAAGATTATTTTCCTGTGCCCCTGTTGAGCACAGCCACAGAAGTGATCCCCGGGATGAATTTCCCATCTCCCATCCAGTCATCAAGATTTTTCTTAGAGTGCTAATGAGGAGCTTTGTTTGATATTGATAGGTAGTTTGTTCCAGAGTATGGGAAGTCTCTGGGATAGGAATCTATCCCTCCAGCATGTTCTTTTCTGCATAATTAGAATGAAGTCAGAACTCAAAAGCCTGTCACCATCTCCTGACCTTATTCCACTGTAACATGGCCATAAATTGCCAGAAATAAAATGAAGAAATGAAAAAAGAAAAAAAAAAAACACTGATCCTTAAGTAGCAAACTGCATAAATGGAAGTTAAACGGTGTAAGGAAGGGTTAGTACTGTCATCATGTTAAGACGTCTGAGATTTTAATGGTGCTGTAATGCTTCATTCAAGGCAGGGCGGCTGGAATGAAGACAGAACCATTCTGCTAGAGATGGAAAGGTTTGCAGGAGAAATAAATACTGCATGTCATTAAGTCTGAATGATGAGAGATGGAACATACACCACTGAAAGCCAAACAAAATGAAGGCATCTATGGATGGATGAGTGAACCAAATAAATGAAGGAACAAATGAACGTGTGACAGAAGAACAAAGTGTCAATGCCAGAGGGCAAGCACAATCCATGGCCTACCAGTCACATTTGCAAACAGGCAACATCCAGCTGGGAAGTGTTATCACATCCACACCATAATCTCTGTCAAGGACATCCCCAGCAAATCACATAGTGCAGGCAAAACAGAAAACTGCAGTTCAAGTACAAATGAGCATAAAACATCCTACAGACTAAAACGTCATATCCGCACTAAGATTATCTATGCACAGAAAGAACACCCGACCGCTTGGGTTCAATAGACATAGTGACTATGCATGTTGTGGCATCATAAAACAGCCATGCACAGGCAAGACTTAGAAGTGACAGCCAGAAAGAAATCACTTACTTGTGCATCACCATCAACCTCCCTTATTCCTTCCAGTACCCTGGTGCTCAGACCAGAACCATCCAGTAAAGCAACACAGTCAGGGAGAAAACAGCAACCCCAATTCATGTCTGGTGAGAAACAAAAATTCCACACATATTCCAACACTCTCACTGATATCATCTCTACAACAGGACAAGAAGTAGCCAGCCTACTTTAAATACCCATAATCTGTGTAGTAAACATCACAGACAAATGTACTGCAGGCAAATGAAAATGTCCCCGTGCCCCCCACAAGCCTGGGAGGCTCCACCAGACCCCTCCACCACAGCAACCCTCCACCCCAACAACAGCCCCAAAGTCCCAGCACAATTCAGGGCCATACCTCTCAGAGCAAGAAATTGGGACACAGCCATAAATTAAAAAAAGGTGAATTCCAAACGTACTCCCACAAACTAGAAAGCTGACAGGATACCAAGTTTGCATAACCTCGAATTATCTGAAGGGTATGAAGTCCAAAACCCAAGTGTCTAACACCAACTTCCAATGGCATCCTTCAATGACCTGCCACAAATTTGCCAGGAAACAATGTCCATGAAAATGTACACAAAATATGAGGCAGAACGTGGATGCTCTGCAAAAATCTGTACAGTTGAGAGGTATGCTCAGGGTTCTTCCTCTTTAACTGCCCCAAACCCCAACATTTCCAGAAACCTATCAATTTATTACACCCTTTCAGTTTTCTTAAAAACTTCAATATTAACAGTCGATTGAATGAAAATGTCTTCGAGCCACTTACAAGCTTGGAAATCTGGACAAAGCCACAAATAAAAGTAAATTTTCAAATACCCTAAATATATACTTCAGTGACTGTTAATCATGCTATGCCTCACCCTGCCCACATGCATGAACAGAAAACCATTACTGGGGGCCATCTTTCCATCTATGAATGACCCTTACACATGTAGCAATGACAAAACAACAATGTGACAAACACAGCAGCAACCAAAATGCAAACATTACCCATCAGAGCTAAGACCAGCAGAATCTCAAGATAACCATGACATATGGGCCAATCGAACACCTCCATCGTCCCTAACACCTGCATTGCACCATATGAAGCCTGTGCAAAGGATTAAACTAGTACTCCAGCAACAAATCCATCCTCAACATTCAGGGAATTAAGAATCTGAACTGTTATTTTCTCTTTCATGATTATTTTCTTATAATTTATGTATTCATTTCTGTTATTTATTTAATTTCTTAATTTTTTTTTTTTTTTTTTGTGAACTCTCCTAACAAACGCCATGGCCCCAACCATAAGGCACCCCACCAACAGTTTAACAGTATCCCCTAGTCCCCCAGTAGCCAAGGGATCCTCAGCCACCCTTGTCTCAACCCTCCTCCCAAAAAAAAAATTATACTCACCCAAAACCACCGTGCCCCAAACGTTCCCCCAAGGTGTACCTATGTTTACGAATACCTCCATGTTGTGTAGATGTAGAAATTGGCTTAGTAAGTTCATGCCAGCATATGATTCCTCACCCTGTTACATTGCATAAAACCCATTACAACCCCTCAATACCCTTACCTCATTTCCTTCCAATCATCCTACATTCGCATTTAACCCTTTCACCCCCCCCCCAACTAACTTTCTTCTGCTACCCTCTTAATTCCCATTAGTATTTCTACCTAACCCCGACCTGAAGATTTCCCTGGACAAATCGGTTTGCTACCAAACTTCACTTATTCAACCAACTTAGATTTTGCAATTACTCAAGTTTAAAGCTAGCCCAGACCCTTCATTGAGAGACAAGTTACTAATGTCAGATATAGTACTTTAAGTATTCATTTGTTTCTAGAAAGAGAAGTGCATCATTGCTTTATTTTTGTCTAAAGACACTCAACCCAAAAAGTGGTGCAATGGTGCAAAAAGAAAAACAAATAAACCAAAAAAACTCACCACCAGGGTTTCTGGACTCCACACAGTTTTATTTAACACAAATTGTTAAGCGCTTTCATCAATCCAAGTTGACTTCATTAGAACAATTAATTGGTAGGCCCTAGTGTTAAAAAAGACACTAAAAATGCTGAAGTGGAGAGAGAGAGAGATTGTGTGCAGCTTGGATGTTTACTATAAAAAATTGCATCGCAAAGACAAAATGTTATAGGCATGTGTCTGTATGTGAGAGATTAAGGGGGAAAGACTGTATATGTGCCTGAAACTTTGGAAGACCAGGTTATGACATACTACAATACTAAGGGTTCTTCCTCCTTAAGTTTTATTACAGTCAGTGTCCATTTAGCAGAGAAAATAATGGCTCCAGAGAGTGATCCCAACCTTAATGAAAAAATAAATCGCAGTTCAAGAGATGTATAGGGAGAGTAGTTAAATCCAGAGAAGGAAAACAAGAAGTTATAATTTGTAATTTTTATAGTCTGTTTAAACAAGCAATGTTTGATAGATCAATGTTATGATTAATACAAAATGTGAATTTGCAATTATCTCCGATTCGCAGTGAAGGGATATGTCATAAGAAAGGCAGGGACTACCCAGAGAAAAAGATATTAGGTTAGACTTTACAGCCACTGTGTAGTTAGAACATATTGTAGCCTGAGGTTTAATAATTGCCTAACCACCCCCCCCCAAAAAAAAAGACAGCGAAAGAAAGAGAGATGGAGTGAAAAATGTGCTTGCATGACATTGTAATCCTCTGATAGATACAAGGAACAAGAGTACTGAACAAAGTTTTGTTTCACTGTTATTTTTTGAATGTTAAGGCATGATTAAATGTTAAGCTTACAGTTACTAATGTTCTGACTAGACTATTACTTTACATTATAATCACTCTTTTGTCATGAATAAGATACAAGTGCCAAAACACAAACCCCAATAATTTTACATTGGTTGTGAACTTTCTCAGACAGCAGTTCAATTTCAGGGTAAATTCATCATAAAGTACAATATTATCCAAAATAAGTAACTTTGTTAGTGCACTTTATTTCTGTCCAAGGGGAAAGTTCTTAAATGCTATGGTGTCTCATAAAAACAATTTTCAGGTTCCAACCACTGACTGTCAGGTTGAAAAGATAAATTAACTGAATCCACACTGTTCTTCTTTCCAAAGGTTTACTGACTTGTTCTTGAAGAAGCATAACTGATGTATTTGCATGTGACTGCATGTCTGTAGTATGGGCATGCCTTGTTGTTCTTAGTGGTGGTTCTGTCGGGCATTTCTGGGCATTTCTTGCATTTGCTAAGATAGACATTTTTAAAAGTGCCTGTAAAGGATCCCTGTACTCAGAAACTTCTGTTCTGAGGAGTTTTTAAGGTAAAAGCAGCTTTTTGATCACATGTATTTGAGACAGCTGACTGATAATCCAATAGAACATTGTCTTTGGGTTTGATGTGAAAGCAGACAGAAAAGACGTTAGGGGTGGGAAGTGTAGATCATTGAGTATATTGTACCTACTCAACCACTGTAGCTAGATAACACGTGAATATAAGTTACTGGGAACATGCAAGACCAGTGCCATTTTGTACAGTCTGTCAGAGTGAATGCAGGCATGAAAGGAGATGCACAAGTGAGTACGTTCTAAGTAATAAGTGAATCATCTTAAATACATGTTCCAGTTATAATTCCCGATGTGTTTACACATAATAAATATCCTGAACCCATTACAACAGTTTAATGTTTATTTGAATGCATGAGACGAGCGACATGGAGTCAGAATGGGATCCAAAGTTAAAACTACTCACAAACCATGAGGCATGAAGTGATAAGTGGAGAAATATGCAGGAGTAAACTCACAAATAGGTCAGGAGTTAATCAAAGGTATTCAAACTCAATGAATGATTTTTCAGTCACTGTGTGTGTGGTGAAGCAATCAGAATGCTCTAAATAATCGAGATAAACAAAATGTCTATAATAGCGATATTATGAGTATTCAAAATAATTACAGAAGTTTTGAAAATAATTTCCAATGTGTTTGAAATGCACGAAAAAGTCAAAACAGAATTTCTTTGCAATCTACTACTTTTTTCGCATTAACTAAAGTTATTCAAAGTATCTGAAGTTTCTGCAATATTCATGGTATTTGCAGTGTTAAAGTAAAGCCACTTCAGAGAGATTGTTTTGTTGTGGGCATAATTACAAGTATCTGGTCTATGCTTATATTTAAATTAATTTTGTTATGGCAGAGGGATTTCACAGACCTGGAACTCTGGTGTTTGATAATAATATTGCTGAGAACTGACGAGCATTTGAGCAAGAATATATTTTCATACAGGCTACATTTTCTGATAAAGACACATGCACAAAAGCTTTCATACTCCTTAATTTAACAGGTTCAAAAGCCATTGAGAGAGAACATTCATTTGTGTATGCACCTACTTTGTCTGCAGGGGAGGGGGGGGGGCACCATATTGTGATACAGACTGAAACATGGGAAGAACCTGAGTGCTAAAAATGTAAATTTAGAGAAATGTGTAACCCTCAAACGAATATTCCAATGGAAAGGCACATATTTTACACAAGAAATCACAAGCCTGATGAGACTATAGCAGCATATATTACTGACTTGAGAATAAAGCTAAAACATGCAGATTTAGTGATTTACAAGATGGGTTGATAAAAGACAGGCTTACATATGGTGTTGATGATGCAGTATGAAAAATTTTGCTTCGAGATAGTGAACTAACAAACATTAAGCAAAGCTCTAGTGATTTGTCAAATACATGACCTTACAGAAAAGCACATGAATATGCTTACGAATGAGAAAATCACGGTTGCAGTATCTACCAGTGCGATTGTTGATAGTGTACAACAAAAAGCCAAGATGAAAAAAAAATATATAAACCAAAAGGGTGTGGCAGTGCGCAACCTTAACTATAAACCAAATGGGGCCACAGCAGCCAACCTTATTATTAACTGTCATAATTGTGGAGGCAGTCATGAACCTAAACAAGAAAAGAGCTTAGCTTTTGGTCAACAGTGTCACAAATGTAAAGTGGAATCATGTCAAAAGGCTTTGCAAGTCTAAAGTGGCATGATCCTTTATTAAAAGAGAGTATCCAAAGAAGCAGGTAGATCAGAGAGCTGTGAGCAAACTTCATATGTTGATGCTGTCTCTGTGATTGATGAAACAGTTAGTACTATAGGCTATCAGTTGTCCGCAATGAGTGCAATATTTTGTACTGTATGGATTAAAGGGATTTCTGTAGAGCTTAAAGTAGACAATCGATCTAAGTGCAATGTTATATCAGCCCATATATTTGCCAAAGTAAGAGCTGGTGTGAAACTTGATCCAGCAAAGTGTGCAAAACTAGTAGCTTATGGTGGTGAAGAGATTCAAACTGATGGTGCAGTAGTTCTTTCATGCCATTCTGCTGGAAAAAGCTATGACTTCCAGTTTTACATAGTCAAAAGCACGTGCAGTCACTGTTAGGCCTCAGAGACATTTTGAGAATGGGACTGATTTCATTTATTAAAGAGGTTCACCATATAATTCTGAACAACAATGATAGTTTTACACAGAATATTTTTTGTGACTATGCTGATATTTTCAAAGACAAGCTTGGCAAACTCCTAGTCACATGTTCCATGAAGTTAAACCATGAAGTAAGCCCAGTTGTTAAACCAGCAAGGAAGATTCCAGTAGCAATGCAGAGTAAGTGAAAACAGAACTTGACAAAATGGTGAATATAGGTGTTCTTACTCCAATGGAGCAATTGACTGAATGGATGTCCTCCATGGTCGTAGCTCATAAGAAAAGCTCAGATAATATTCGAATATGTATTGATCCAGGAGACTAAAAGCACTTAAATGTCTTCATCATCCGATGTGCACAGTAGAAATAGTAGCTTCTCTCATACCAAATGCCACTATTTTTTCAGTCTTAAATGCAAAAAGTTGTTTTTGGCAAATTTCGTTGGATTGCAAATCTTCATTGTTAACCATTTTCAGTATACCTTTTGGTAGATACAGATTTTTGAGAATACCATTTGGGATAAATTCTGCAAGTAAATGGTCTCATAGCTATATATATATAAAAAAAGAGTAGTGAACCATTTTAAAAAATGCAAACTGCAAATAGCTTTGCTACAAGAGACACATCTAGAAAGAACTCAGCTTGTGAATTTGACAAAGAAAGGATTTTGGGATGGTTATTCAGTGGAATATTTGGAACAAAGGAAAAGTGTAGCCCTTAAATGTGAGAGTTGCTCCAGTAGTGATAGAAGTAGGAAAAAAAAGATAATGATAGATTTGTAGTACTAAGGGGGTACTGGCAAGGGAGGAGGATTATGCTCCATGGCCTAAATATTTCTGGTTATCCATGTGCTGTCATAGTAGATGGCATTATTGTAGGGTGGCAATGGTGAAGACCAACATGATAGAAATCACAGGAAAGTTCTAGACTGTACACATGAAGTCAGCCTTAAACTGAATCCTCAGAAATTCAGATTCAAACTGAAAAAAGTTACTTATGTGGGTCATTTGTTTACCAGTTCTGGCTTACAACCAGATTCATCTAAGCAAACAGCAGTTCTTGAGATGCCAGTTCCAGAGAATGTCAAGTCTTTACAACATTTTCTTTGTATGGTCAACTATTTAGGAAAGTTCGTCCCAGACTTAAGTGAGCTTTCAGCACGAGCTGACATGCAAGAATGAAAACTGGTCCTGTTTGGAACAACACCAAAGAGCATTTGATATTCTGAAGAACAAAATTGCCAATCCACCCACATTTAGATATTATGATAATTACCAACCTGTATCTCTTCCTTGTGATGCTTTAAGTATGGTCTTGGTGCAGCATGTCTTAAAGAAGGCATACCAGTAGCCTATGCATCCAGAACTATAACTCAGAGATGAATTATGCATAAATAGAAAAAGAACTTTTGGCAGTAGTGTTCACATGTTCAAATTTCAATTATCACCAACCTCTAGTAACAATTTTGAAAAAGCCAATGCATACAGTCCAAACATGCCTGCAACACATAATGTTAAAATGGCAAAGTAGAATTTCACTATTGTCTATACAAAAGGCAGATATTTATACCTTGCTGATGCTTTGTCACGAGCACCCCAGACAAACAACAGTGCAATATGAAAATGAGAAAGCAAACTTTGAAGTCATGGAAGTCAGAACTTTTTTGTCATTGTGTCTTGATGAGCTAGGAAATCACACAGCTTCAGACCCAATTCTCCAGAAACTGATCCATGTTATCAGTCAAGGATGGCCAGCATGACAAACCAGTCTACCACTTGACATACAACAGTACTTTCCTTACTGAGATGGACTCATGATGGAAGATGGAGTCATCATTGATGGGTCCTAAAGTGGTAACTCCTAAAGCATTACAACAGGAATGTATCAAAATTTTGCATTGTGGTCACCTGGGTACTGATTCAACTAAAACAAGGGCAACAGGCATTGTATTTTAGCCTTCTATGTCAAAAGCTATAGAGAAGGAAACTCTAGCATGTTCAATTTGCAATAGTGCTAAACAAAATTACACCAACAAAAAGAATCACTTTAGTTAAATCAGATTCCTGAATTACCATAGTCGACGGTTGCTACTGATATTTTCAAATGGAATGGTCAACATTACTTGGTGTTAGTAGACTCTTATTTGAAACTGTTTGAAATTGATCTTCTTCCTAACTTAATGTCCAGCACAGTCATTTCAAAGTTGAAGAGAGATTTTTTTGTCCACGGTAGTCTGCACAGTCGTATCAGACAAAGATGCAGAGTTTACAAGTCAGCAATTCAAGACATTTGCTGAGTCTTGGGACTTTGTCCGTGTTACTAGTAGTCCTGAGTATCCCACAGTCCATTGGATTAGCTGAGCTGCAGGTCAAAGTGCAAAACATTTGTTAGAAAAATCCGCGAGAGATTGTACTGATGTTTTTCTTCACTTTCTCAATCTCAGAAACAATCCTTGAGATAACTTGCTTAGTTCACCTACCCAGAAATTAATGTTCAGACAGACTAGAGCAACTCTTCTGATCAGTAAACAATTATTACTACCAAATGGAAAGAACAACAGAATGGTCAAGGCTCAACTTTTCGAGAAAATGCCAGTCGCAATAGTTGTATTGTGATAAGTCCTGCAAACCATTCAGACCCTTAAGAAGGAGAAGTTGTGAGAATGCAAACAACAAAAGGATATGACCAAGTGGGTGTCATCCAAAACCTTTGTGAAGACCCAAGATCTTACATCGTGCAATCTGAAGGAAAGGATTTCAGAAGGAATCAAAGATGTATATTACCAGTCTCCGAATCAGTGACACACAGATTGACTGTGCCAATGACTCCACACTTGTTTGAATTCCAGAGGACAGTGTACTTTCTTCAAGTAATCCCAGTGAAACACATGAAGTTCCAATTGAGAAAGAATCCCCAAAGACTCTCCCTGTTGCTAACCCCAGTCAAAGATTTTATGTGACCAGATTGTGTAGAATTTCCAGACCCAGTCTGAAATACACAGCAACTTGGACTTGGGTTCAAATTTGTTACAAGATCAGTGCCATTCTATACAGTCAGCCAGAGTGAATGCAAGTATGAATGGAGGCACATTTGAGTGTGTTTGAAGTAATAAGTGAGTCAATTAGCTTAAATACATGTTCCAGTTACAATTCCTGATGTGTTTCTGTACAATAAATATCCTT
>NC_056748.1:688860350-688865350 GCF_019279795.1 Protopterus annectens | reverse complement strand
CTGCTTCAAGGAATACTTAAGGTGATGAAGTATTGGGATTTAGGGTTTACAGGTAGTAGTTCTTCGAGTAAGCATGCTAGCAAAGTACACTGCAAGGTTGCTAAATGCATGACTTTGTAGGTTAGTGATGCCAGGAGTAGAATACATCTTTGTTTTACTGAATACCATTTTGCTTTTGCAAGAACTTACTAACAATGCTGTCTCGTGGGGGGGGGGTCAGTGTATTTTTGGATGCAATGAGGAAAAGACATGATATGAGGACAATGCTTCAGCTGAACAAATAGAATTCATTTAGCAATGTCCACTCTTTTTTCTGGAGAAAGGAAGTAGAATATATTTTTTGCCAGAAACAAGTGAGTTCATTTTGAACTTTTCTAAGTTGTTATAGCATTGGAAGTTAATAACCCAGAGTAAGGTCAAGTAATGTCAAACCAGTGGAAGGTATCAATGTTAAAAGTGGTATTTATAATTATAAACATCTCAGGGGGAAAAAAACAGTACACTTTCAATCCCACATAACATAAAGCAAATACATGATGCATTGTTAAAGCACGAAAGTAAAACAGTCGAAGGTTTTTATCCCTAGAATAGTGGGACTTCTTCAGAACCATATAATACAAGTGAATTAGTTTTAAATAATCTCAGAACTGATCATATGACTGTAATTAATTCAGAAGCATCCATTTAAAGGTCTAACTCACAAAAAAATGTTAATAAAAAGCTGTTGGAACTAATGCTGAGATAAATTAGATTAAATTGAATTAAAAAATTAACATGCATTAAATATGCCATAAAATCATTCCGACATAAAAAATAAATACTTAAACATTCTAATATTTAAAAGTTTATAACTTAGCTCTATGTTTAAGAACTGGGATAATAGAGACCTGTTCTTTTTCCAGGTTGGGTTGATGCATTCAATCTTACTTGCCAGACTAGCTCTCTAGATTTTGTCTTTGGTTCATAAGAACCACCACAAGTATTGTATGGGAAAACTACTAATGGATCAAACAAAAATGTTGAGAAATTGCCACAATCATGTGTTTTTGTACAGTGCGTTATTGTTATTACCCTTGGAAATAGCATATGAATGTTCATATATTCTTTTCCAAAACTGTTGTTCTGTATCCCCTACATAAAAAACAGTGCATCCTGAACATAAAACGATTGTCATTGGAAGTTGAGAGACTTGTTTAGCCAAATGTGAGATATTTAAAATAGGCTGTAGTTTCAGTTAGCTGTCTGTTACTAAGGAGTATTTACCAGTTTTGTAGGACTGATGAGTGGTTTTGGCTAGTTCCAAGAGTCAGGGACTTAGTTTTATTCGTACTAAGGATGTGTTTAAGAAAGATCATTGTGATGGTTAGTTGTGCATTTTTTCTGTGTATCTTAATGTCAGAGTGAGAAGAGTTTGACTTTTAAGTGTCCTTGTCTTCTGTGTAAAGGATGATTTGGTTTATGGAAGACTGCTTATGAGAAGAGGTAATAGAAGTGGAAGAAACCCTTATGGAACACTTTAAGAGTGGGAAGAAAGATGTGGGTTTTCCCTCTTTAGACATTGCATTGTCTGATTGAGGACTCCTGTGAAGCAAGCGATGTAGTCTGTGCTCATGCCTTCTTATTAGGTGACTATGTAGCATTTCAAGGTGCAGTACGTTAAATGACTTGGGAAGGTTGATAAATACTGTTGTGACAGTGAGGAAGGCCTTGTCTGTTTTTTCTATCATGTCATCAGTTAAAGTGTAGACGACAGTCATGGTACTATCTTCTGTTCAAAAGACATTGGTAATCGGATGGAATACTGTATCTTTAATATTGTTAGCTGTGTAAAGATAATTTTATTAAGAACTTTCCATAATGCTGGTAGTATTGATTAGACTTTGAAGTCTTTAGAGTCTTCTGGATTTGAAAGCTTTGACTGGACAGTTCCTTGTTTCCATTCAACTGGCATTACATTTTGTTTGTTTGTTTGCTTGTTTTTTGTTTTTAGAGAAGCATAGATTCTAAAGCCATTGGAGTGGGAATAAATCTCTTTTTTACATAAAAACAGGGATAATAGGCCATCGTCAGCAAGTAAAGAATCAAAAGGGGATTTCATCTGCTGTGTTATGAGTGACACAAGACATTTTTATAGTAGAGCAGGGTTGTGTAAGCAGAAGGGTTCAGGTGATGGGTTATGTGTATTTATAGTTGTGGTATGGGGAAAGGTGATGCTGTATGTTTTACTTGTTACTCTACAGTGGCCCTCTATTAAAAAAAATCTGTAAAGGCAGAAGAATCAAACACTTCCACCTTGGGACAATTCTTCTGACATGCAAACTGCAACTTTTTCATTGTTACAGTGCATTGTGGGTCTGTTTACATCTCAACGTTTAAATACAACATGTATGTAAGCAAGACAGCACAGTATGCGGTGAGAGATAAGCAGGGGAATATAAAAAAAGATGTTGGATAGACCAGTTTTTGCTTTTACAGACATGTACCATATACTTTACCATTGCACTGGTACAGTAATATTGTCAGATTGTCTTGACTACTTGTCTGTCTGGCACAAAAGAGTTCCTCTTGAATACCAAGAATAAAAGTGCTTCCTCTTTGCCCAGAAACTTAACTTAAGGTCTCCTTCAGAATGTATAATGTTCATACAAACAGCACGTTTTCATATATACCTTTTTCCTACGAGGCATTATAGCAGTTAATGACAGACTGTCAGGTGTCAGTCTGACTCCGATTATCTTTATTTTCTGTTTAAAAACTATAAAAATACATGATTGTCAGAAAGAAGACTTCACATCCTTAGAACAGTTTTAGGGTAAATTAGTTCATAAATGCAGTTAATGTAATGACCCAATAATTCCCTTAAAGAAATGAAAACTCCCAAAAATAAACCCAAACAAGAGAATGTGTGACATCAGCATGCATTTTCACTTTCTTGCCTCATAAGTGGACCATGGTAACAATGAATATTAAAGGATTTTGACCAGCTAATCCATAGCCTGTTTTTATTTGATGACATGCATTACATAGACACTGATAATATCAAAGCTTAATAGTGTATCTCATGCTATTGTTTAATAGCACGCTATAGTAGGTGACAGTCCAGTCTTAGGAAATGCTTTTATCTTGTATGTGTTATATGAAAATACAAAGAAGAAGGTGGCATGACACAAGATAAACCATGGAAAGTGTCAACAGTACTCAATACCAACAAAAATGATTCAGGAATTGATTTTTGTTGATTCAGTGTCTTTTGGGTGTTGTCATATGTAATGAACAGCAAATGCTGTTCTAGGCAGGAGATCAGAAAACATCAAAGGTGTCCCAGTCAAAAAGCATTTACTTGGAAATGGGTATGCATGGTATGTGTGCATGTGTGGCGTTCGGGGGTCTTGATAATAGCAGCAAAGTCATCAAGAAAGATGATTTAGAAAGACAGGATTTTTAATTATGTTTTCTACTGTGAGCTTGTCCTTTTACCCCTCCCCCATTATAATAAATCATCATCCCACAACTAATGTTACTGTAGTTCGGTGTAATGGCAGAAACATAGTTAAAATATTAACTTTTGAAAAAAGTCATCCTTTTCAGTCTGCTGCCCAAGATTGTACTGTATAGTAAGTTGTCCAAAACTATACCACACGAGATTGTTGAACAAAATTAAGAAAGGATAAAGGCATGCAGTTATTTGTTTGACTGATTTGAACACTGGCCAGGACATCCATCTCATGTTTGATGCAGAGGGAAACAGCAAATGTGGCTGTTGCCAGATCCGCTGAACCAAGATCATGTGTGAGCCGTACTGATGATGGAGGTGAAGTAAGGAGAAATGTTTACTGAACTGAGTAGACAATCACCTGATGCCATAATCAGGGTAATCCAAAGAAGTGAGTTACCTAGGCAGTGTCTTCAGATTCTAAGTACTGTATTATATGCAATGTACTTAAAAGAGTGACTTTACTGGGAAGTAATATATTGCACAAAAGTGACATGTTAATTAGTGCCTTGTTACAAATGACAACCACCATGCATCCATATCATGTGATAAGACTTCAAGAGACCTGTGATAGATTCTGAAAAAGATAAGTAATAAACTGAAGGCTAATAAAAGGTATTCTTAGAGATTGCAAATTCCTAGATATTTGTGCATACTTCTCAGGCTTTAATGTTTAAAAACCACGCCACTTACTTTTAAAATCAAAGCAGAGGTTCAGAAACAGGGCACTTCTTTCTTTTAAAAGATCTTAACTTTCTTGACTCCACAAAGTTACTGATAACACAATTTTGTGTATGCTTAGTTTTGTTGTTTAACAGTGTCTGTGTCCTTTAACAAGTTTAAATTTAAGATGAAGATCAATAAATCTATGAAGGGTAGTATCAAATCTGAGGGCAAGATTTGTAGTGCTGTACACAAATCATAGTGGTTGAGAGCATGACTTAGTGTGTTACTGAAACATGTAAATTATTTTAAGTATTGTCAAACACTTTTTTTTTATACTGCAGGTTTCAAAGTGAAAAGTTTGCATGTAAGTGTACTTACCTCATCAGCGAATTTCATTCTGTACTCAAAGGAGGGTAGATATAGTTTCAGATCACACCGACTAGTATAGTATGACTGGTGTTAAACTGATCGTGCCTGTCTAAAACCTGAAGTGTATTACCCATAATACACAGGGCAGTATTGTAGGTAGTGGCCATTACTGAGCTGCAATGCTATATCGGTATGTTTGTACGAAAAGTAAATGCAACAAGCTAATGTATAGCCGTCTCAATCCCCCAAGTATCTGGTCGTCTGCACTACAGGAGTGGTGCTGAATATTTTCTTGAATGCATGCTACTGTGGAAACAGTGCTTCACTTTTGAAGAGATGGTCCTCGAATTTTTCAAAACCATGTTTCCAGTATTTTGGTAAGAGATGAAAATATTGAAAAAGGCCAGCATTTGCCTTACTTTAGTGCGTTTCCTATCTCTGCAATATTGAAAGAGATATTTCATCAGCCATT
>NC_056748.1:688850350-688855350 GCF_019279795.1 Protopterus annectens | reverse complement strand
TATACAATTGCCTCCTCCTTTCTCAGCAAATCATTCTCAGTCATGTAGAAAAGTTATGTTACACTACTGTGATTTGAAAAGATTTTAAAGATACAGTCATGGCTTTTCTGATATGTGTGTATGTGTGCATCTATCTATATAGATACATAAGTATGTAGTGACACACACACACACACACACACACACACACACACACACACACACACACACACTCTCTCTTTGGGCTACCTTCAAGTGATCTATCACTTGTATGTATACTTGCTCTAAAAAAGTGATATAATAATAATAATGTGTTAACCAGTTAGACCTACTGGAAACACAATGCCTTTTCAAGGGTGACCTGGGAGTAATGTCTCATTAAATGATTTTCTGCTTTCTGAGGAAGAGACATGTACCACTGAAACTACAGCTCACAGCCTTAACTCACTGTGCCAAATGACCCAAAATAGATAATGTATATAATCATATAAGATGATAATAGCTCTTCTTTTAATCATATCCTGTAGTACACACCGACATCTACAATTCTAATAACAAGGAGAAATCATTTTTTAATAAAAAAAATATTTATTTTTTTCTGACTTTTTTTCTTTAATCGGGGTTTAGATGAAATGGGCTAGTTTTTGTTCTAGTCACTTGTGTTTAGATATTGTCTATTTAGATCAAATGACACAGACTCATATGTATGTTTGAATGCATGTGTATATATCTGTATCTATATATTTTGTGTGTGTGTGTGTGTGCGTGCAGATACATATACACACACAAATACATACATTCCTTCTTCATGCGTATTCTTAAATTTTGCACAATGTACCTGTTTTATTTGGTGACATAAAACGTATTATGTTTCTTCATGTTGAGTCTACATATTGTTTCTGTTTTCCATTTCTATATTGTTTTTCAGTGAGGCTAACATCAGGGACCTGCCTCAGTTTGATCAAATTTTTATGAATCCTGCTACTGTGAACTGTGTTAGATATCAGGTTTATTACTATAAACTGTTAATTGTAGATATGACAACTGTACATGTACAAAGGAAATTAGGGTAGCTACCAAAGCATGTGCTATGTAATGGTGATATTCTTTGTATTTGATCATGGTAAGGTGATCTTTCTGGTGACTTTAGTCCTCAGACAAATCAAGTGTCTGCTACTTTGCTGCAGAGCATTACGTTTAGTTCTGTATTTATTTTGGTAACAAGTGGCAGAGCATTGGTTCACATTGACCTGTTTCAGACCACTGTCTGGTTAAAGGGCAGGCTCATATCACGTTTCTGTGAATTATTACGTGTTATTCTGTTCAAAAAAACATAATGAATGACAAACTGTGTTGCTTTTCTTGACATTTTCAGGACATCATTGTCCTCTTCAAATGGAATGCATGGCACTGGACTGCATCTATAATTATATGTACATTCAACTATGACCTGAAATTATGAATGTGTGTCTGTATTAGTAAAGCACTTATAAACATTTCATTTTATATGGATTCCTATCACCTGATCGAACATTTAGATTAACGAATACCTAAATGTCGATCTGGTAATAACGAAAGCAAAAAAATGCGAATGGCCGATTTAATGCAGGGAAAGAATTCCCTTGGCCGTTATACTGATTTTGCCCCTTTCCCCATTGTTGAGCGATCTCAGAGTTGGTATATTTAGTTAGGGAGGGTGTACGGGGCACAGCTCCCCCACTCACACTTTATTTTGGTTTAATTTTTTTTTTTTGTGGCGTTCGCGGTTTTAATTTTTTGATATTTTGATATTACCAGATTGACGTTTAGGTATTTGCTAATGTAAACATTTGATCAGGTAATACAGACGCTTTTATACATTTTACATCTCACCATTTCATCTTGAATATTTATGTTGTGTATTTCTGTGACTTTTTTTAAATGACTATACAAAGTCAGTGAACTTTGTCATTTCAGACCACACAACAGTACAACTGAACGAAATTGCATTATTTCAAACTCAATGTGCATGCGACATATAGTGATAGTAATACAACAGTAACACATATACTAAAACTAATCCAACAATAACAACAGTAAGACATTTATGCAGTGCAGTAACAAGTACAGTGACATGCAGCAAGACTATTCCACTTACATGTCTTCATCAGTACCCAAAATATTGCACAGATCAAAATCAGACAGATTTCAAATTGCACGGAATGCTAACTTGGCATATTGCACAAAATGTTAACTTGGCACCATTAATATTACATATAAGTTATAAGATTGTACCTTCGTAGAGTTATTGCATATGTCTGTGAATTACTTCAGCATTGTAAATGCAGACCTCCATGACTAGCATGGTGTATGTTATTACTGGAGCTAAGAAGTGTGATGGCTTGTGGAAAAAAGCTTTTATTAAATCTAGTGGCTTTGCAGTGTAAGCGACGGTATTTCCTGGCTTAAGACAAACACAAGAACAAACATGGGCAGGGTGAGGTGCAGTCTTTGACTATTTTCATGGCTCTTCTGAGGCACTGAGCAGAGTGCAAGTCCTGGATGGATGGATGGGGGTGTGGACCTGATAATTCTCTCTGCCACTTTCACCACCCTTGGGAGAGATTTGCGATCTGAAACTGTGCAGTTTCCATACCATGTTGAGAGATTACTAGTCAGGATGCTTTCGATGGTAACCCTGTAGAAGGTTGTGAGAACTGAAGGTGGTAGTTTTGCTCTCCTCAACCTTCTTAGAAAGTGCAGATGCTGTTGCACCTTCTTGACAATATGAATAGTGTTTATTGACTAAGACAAGTTTTCGACGATATGCACCCCCAGGAACTTGGTGCTCTTCACCCTTTCCACTGTTTCTCCGTTGATTGTGAATGGAGAATGAGACTTGCATCTCTTCCTGAAGTCTACTATTATCTCTCTTGTTTTATTCACATTGAGAGCCAGGTTGCTGTCATCATATCAGCCAATCAGTTGGTTCACCTCCTCTCTGTAGGCTTTTTTGTCACCATTGCTGATGAGACCTGGCACTGTAGTTTCTGCAAACTTAATAATGTGGTTTGTGTTGTACCTAGAGATGCAGTCATGTGTCGGCATGGTGAACAGCAGAGGACTCAGGACACATCCTTGAGGTACTCCAGTGTTCAGTGTGATGCTCATTGATATGTTGTTGCCTATCATACCTTTGGTGGTCTGTCAATAAGAAAGTCCAGAATTAATTTGCATAAAGGAGTGCTAACACCCAGATGGACCAGTTTCTCAATCAGATGTTGGAAGATGACCGTGTTGAAGGCTGAGCTGAAGTCAGTAAATAGCATGCAGGCATTGTAGTTTTTGTTCTCCAGGTGTGCCAAGGATAAGTGAAATGGAATCTGTCATAGAGTAATTGGATCTATAAGAAAACTGGAGTGGGTCCAGTGTTGCAGGAAGACTTTGATGTTAAGTAGTCTTTGAACAATCTCTCAAAGCATTTCATTACAGTGGAGATAAGAGCTACTGGATGGTACTCATTCAGAACAATACCCAGAAGCACACACACGTGTGCCTCCTCTAAATAGGTTCTGTATATTGGTAATTCAGGTTTTTATCACCTAGTGTTTCCAGTGGCTTGTGCTCAGTGTATTGGGATTTTTCCCAGTGTATCAATATTTTTCTTGTACTGCAAGCCATACTGAATTCATCTATTTTTTTTGGCTCGAGTCAGAACCCTCTAAGTGCTACAGTTCTTAACCATAGTTCATGTTTGCCATTTTTGGAGAGTCTGCACTGTGTTATTTCTAATGTTAATGAATTTCTCTCTTACTCATTTAAAATATTATGATGCAAACAGAAAATAGAATTTTTTTACTATATCTATTTGTAATTCTGTTTTCCTTTGATCATGCCTGGTAATACTTGTGTTAAACTCTATGCTGATAATGCAGAAAATTAAACTGAAGAAAAAATAAACAAGAACAAGTCTTTTAAGCACGGAAAATATGTTGGAAAATCGCCCAGAATGTACTGTCTAATTACAGTTTTGATGAGGTCAGACAAATAAATGAATCTGCGTTTACAATGTACATGGTTTTATCTGTTGTACTATATAAGTCAAACTTATTCAAATTTTTGTATAAGCATTAGTTAAACAGCAAATTAAAAGGTTATTTAGTCAAAACACGTACTTAATAAACTCTCTAATATTTATTAGCTCTAGTGTACTCATAATAAATACATTTAGCATTTTATATGCATAGAAAACAAGCAAGTAACTGTGAAAAATTGGATGTGGCAGATTTTTGCTTCCCTGTAAACAGAATGACATTGCCAAGAATTCAGTGTCACACTTATGTGCCACACTACAGCTTGAGCAATAAAATTGTTTTCTCGGTGCATCTGGTCTTGTTTTACAGAGCTCAAGGGAAGAAAACAGTTATAATGAATAAGAATTGGAAAAGTAAAGTAGCACTTTTTACACATTACCACGGAAAATATATCCATATGCTTTTACTGATGAGATAAAAAGTTAGTATTTGAATAATAGCCAAGCACTTGTGTCCTAATTCCATATACATGCAGTGCTGTAGATTATAGCACAAAATGCTATCATCAAGATATATTAACAAAGAGAAACAAAACAGAGTATGAAATATATAAAAATAAACTAAAGCCCTCATTTTTCACAGGCTGTGCCCTTCTTAAAAAAGATACAATTCGTAAAAAAAAAAAAAAAAAAAACAGGCTTAGAATGTGAAAGAACATGTTGCTATAAAGGGCATACATATCTAAATTTTATGAAACCCCCATTGGTTTACTTATGAGAAATCCTGTATTCCCACTAAATTGAATAATTAGAAGCTCCATCAAATATATTAGAATAGGTTACAGATATTCAGTGTATTATATACCCATTTAATAGAGGCAGGGAGTCACTATGCTCTTTTATTTTTCTTTGAATAGCAAGGGACCAGTTCAGTAGTCCTCGTTTATGTCCAAAACTTATAACTGGATAGGACTACATCATAGACGAATGCAAGGAAAATATTTTGGCA